>NC_046382.1:30336510-30636510 GCF_011125445.2 Fundulus heteroclitus | reverse complement strand
ACGCTGTTGTCTCTCCTCGGGGGAGAGCCGCACTCGGCCCAGCTGCATGGGTTCTGGAGGAGAGGGCGGTGCGGCCGCGGATCGGGTAGGAGGGCGATCGGGTGGAAGTGGCCGAAAAGAAAAGGAGCTGTCCACTCTGCTCCTGCCCTTACCCCTAAAACGACTCTCTAAACGAATAGCCAGTGAAATCATTTCATCTAGAGTTGACGGCTCTTCTAGGCGGGTGAGTTCGTTCTTTAAGTGATCATCCAGAGCTTGAAAAAACACAGTTTTTAACGCGCGCTGCTCCCAGCAGGCTGCGGCTGCCAGCGTGCAAAACTCGATAGCGAAATCAGAGACGCGCCTCCGTTGCTGCCTGAGAGCAAGGAGCCGACGTGAGTCCTGGACCTCGTCGGATTCTGCCGCGAAGACCATCTTAAACTCACTGATGAACTGAGCAAAAGTACAACCAAAACTCTGACAGTTTGGAAAGCGGGACTCAGCCCATCTTAATGCCCTCCCGGTTAACAAACGTAAAATAAAGGCGATCCTGGAGTGATCCTGAACAAAGAGTTGAGGGGACTGGTTAAAAGCTAAGGAACATTGAAAGAGGAAACCTCCGCAATCTCCGCTGTCCCCCGAGAACTTCTCTGGGCTGGGAGAAAAAGCTCCAGGAGGCAGCGGAGGAGCGTCAGCCGGCGCAGGCTCGGGGGCGGGGTCGGGTGGTGGGGAAGCGGCAGGTTGCTGGGCGGCGTTAAGCGCGGCCGTCAGCTGATTATTCTGAGCGGCGAAGCCCTGGAACTGGTCCTGCATGGAGAGCACTGCCGTTTCTAAACCCCTGATTTTATCCTGTTGGGCGGTTAGCGCCCTACCGAATGTCTCTGCTGGGTCTCTTTGTTGGCCGGAATATTCTTCTGTCATGGTCGGTTTGATATGTTTGGCCCACATGCAGAGAACACCGGCTCACAGGAAGTAGTTTTACGGAGTTTATTGACAATAACAACAGGGAAAATGTTCGGGGAAGTAATCACGAAAAAGGGCTCACAATGGAGCGATCGCGGGGAGAGAGACTCGGACGGAGCACGAACGATCTGAGGGGACAAAGGGGAGAATAGTTAGGTGCGTCAGCACACGGAACTGATGGTGAAGACGTGCGGCGTAAGCTTACCACTTAGGTTCGGAAGTCGGACCGGAGGGGGAAGCGCAACGGACTCAGCTCCAGATGGAGTGGTGCGGACAGATGATCGGGGGGCGTAGGCGTGAGGCAAGGTCCGAGCAGCTCTGGCGAAAACACAGGCAGCTGAAGGAACCGGACTGATCCGATGGGAGTCGTGAGCAGGTGAGTTCAGTTAGGCTCAAGCCTTGGGAGACGAGAGCGAACCTGGGAGACACAAAGGAGCTTTTTAGAAAAGATCAAAAATTAGTCGGAGGACTAAGGCCGTCTAAGCATACCAACAACGGTTAATATTCCGGCGTCCTCCCGCTGTCCGAGCGCAGATCTTATAGTGCTGCAGAACACGCTGCAGGTGTGCGCGCCCCGCCCACCAGTCAACTGCCGTCACCTGTCGAAAAAAGAGGAGGGAGAGAGCAGAAACTGCCCGGCTCTGCTCGCTGATTCCTGACACCTGCGTTTTTTTTTTTTTTGGGCACGTTTCTGAAAGTGAAATCGCTTATTTGGGCTCTAAAATAAGTGACAAAACAGCGGTTATTAAGAGACCTGCCTTCACTAGACACTTTGTATCCAGCTGAAATATCCCTCCGCCATAGGAGCCGCCGATAGTAAAGGCAGAGAGAGCAACTCTGCGCGTATTTTCTGCAGTTTACGATGCAATAACCGGTGATAACTGCTAAAAGTAGATCACTTGGTGCAGATCACCATTTTGAGCAGACATTGGTTCTGAAGATGAGCTTTTAACATGCTGAGAACATTGCAGAAACCCAACCCATAAACCGCACTTAAATGCCTTTTAATTTGTTTTCCTCTGTATTTGACAAACTAAGGCTGAATTACGTTGCCAAACGAAGGACCTGGAGTTACTAAACAGTTGCTAAACAGTCTCATTCAGGGTATTAAGCTCCTGGCCAGTTGCAAGCAAAGTGTAAGACTGGAATGACCTGGAAATTTAAAACATTTTTCCAGGCTTAAACTGTGAATATGGATATAAACAGCAAGCAAAAATATTCAAAGAAGTTATTGTTGGTTAGCTCAGAATTAGATGTGTGTGAGAGAGAGTGAAAAAACGAACAATAAAACTTATGACTTTATTGAAATGTAAAATTTTTATTAATGCCTAATACCATGTCTATCTTTGTTTAAGAGGCAAAAAATATATTGGCATGGTATTTATTTACAAATTTATTTACACATTGTGTAAACATCAGGGCGTCATGATTAGTCATTTAGCCATCATAGTCCTGAGTTTAACATTTGGCACTAGGATGTCTTCATTCCAATTCTCAAAAGTGCTTGAAAAATAACAAAATAGAAATATTTTTTGTACAAGCATGTATTTTATTAGTGTCATTTATTGCAAAATTGCATATTAAAATGCCCAAACATGCTATTACACTTTCAGAAATAAAAGGATAAAACATACAATTACTTTGCAATTACTCTCGAGTTACCTATCGACATTATGTGATTAATCAAGGAAATGACCCCCCCCCCTCTGTTTTTTTTTGCAAATCGCACACTGTATATTATACATGCAGTATAGTACAGAGAATGGGGACATTGTGGCCATTGTTAAAACACTAAAGCACCTCTTAAGTTTCGTGTTTCTAAATTTTTCATTACATTCAAATGTTGTGATAGATAATCAATCTCCTTTAAATATCACCCCCTTTAAGAAACCTCTCTGGGTTGCATTGTGTAATGAAAACTGCCACACATCCATGTCTCAGTCACAGACAAGGCTGGTTCCTCTGTGACATTCTTTGACAGGAACAGACAGGTTAGATTTTCATGGCATACTTGTGAAGGATAAAGGCAATTTGCACTGCCAGAGCTACATTGACGTGGAGGAAGAATCGATGTTCAGGTTTGATTGGACACAGCAGATAAACATCTCATATGGATCAGAGTCATTTAGGAATCTGTGGGGAGAGAATGACATTCTTCACTCACAAAGCCTCAGCCTGAATTGCAAATGAGGTGGTGGTGATGGTGGTGGGAACTTAAGATGAATTGTGGTAAAAAGAAATTCTTCGAGTATCCCTCGTCTTGTGCTTAATAAAGTCTCACAGGCCCACATATTGTTGCTTTCACTCATTCAGATGTCCTTTTCTCTCTTTTAGCAGCTCAGCATTCACTGGTTGTTGATGACCTTGTGACATTGGCAAATGACATGTCGGGCTGTTTCTATGGCAACAACTTTTGTGGCTCTTG
Organism: Fundulus heteroclitus; assembly: GCF_011125445.2. Classification (NCBI taxonomy): domain Eukaryota; kingdom Metazoa; phylum Chordata; class Actinopteri; order Cyprinodontiformes; family Fundulidae; genus Fundulus; species Fundulus heteroclitus. The sequence goes on along the minus strand of NC_046382.1, from coordinate 30,633,143 downwards.
AGGGCCTGTCTTATCGATTGAAGTAGAAATTATTAGCAGAATTAGCAGAAACAAAGAAATGGCTCTTCTAAAGAGATAACTTTTTCAATTTTGTGGTATTTATTTTTTGTTAAATGCCTAAATTCACTTGTCTTAATCAATCCGCTGGTTTTGCTTTCAATTTTTGTCTGTAATTATAAGGTTTTGTCATTTTGTCAAAATTACAGAAGAAAATCAGGAGGTCATTTACTTGCAATTCTGTTTAGTGTGAGTGGTGTTTTCTTTGTTTTTAGACTTTTTTGTGAAACACTTTTGCAGAGTAGAAAATCTTCAGGTAATATAACATGAGCAGTATAAATGTCTACAAAAGAAAATATTGCCAAGCAGGGCTGATGCGCTTACAGATTGACTCTGTTTTTATGTGTTTTTTATCTACACTTGTTCAATTTAATTCAATTAAATTGTATTTATATAGCACCAATTCATGATACATATCATCTCAAGGCACTTTCCAAAGTCAAATTAAATCAGATTATATAGAACAAAAAGTTTCCCATCTAAGGAAACCCAATAGATTGCATCAAGTCTTGACAGGCAACATTCATTCCTCCTGAAAGACCGTAGAGCCACTGAGACAGTCGTCTGCATTGTCCATGGCTTTGCAGCAAGCCCTCATCCTGAGCAAGCATGACACCACAGTGGAGAGGAAAACTCCCATTTAACAGGAAGAAAAAACCTCCAGCAGAACCAGGCTCAGTGTGAACGGTCATTTGCCTCGACATCTGCTGTTCTTCAGCTATATTTTGTTTAAAGTATATTTAAACAAAATATAGCTGAAGAACATATATTTTTGATTAAAGTACCAAATATAAAACTAAAACCAGATTAAAAACATAAGCTGTATAACAATGCATAAGCTATCACTATCTGACATTAAATCCTGTTTTAAGGTCAGTTATGATTGCTATTATTATTTCCATTTGCTAAATGCCAGAAAAAATAAGCAGAGTTGAAATAAGTAATGTTTTTTCTACTTTTACCCAATGTATTGGAACATCCTACTGCCATGCACGTGGGCATTGTTGCTTCAACAACAGCTCTTGTGAATTTCAATGGTGAAGTCCTCTCGAAATCCGAAAACATTGTTGTTGATTGCAGCTGTGTAGAACGGTTCCTATTGAATTTGCTTGTAAAGCGCGGAGAATTGCCCTCGGCTCACCGCAATGCAATGTATCCTGTGTTACGTCACAGGATGTGATGTCAGGCAGTCGTTTTTACCCATATTTGGGCAATAATGGCCGCCCCCAGTATCAGTATCACGACAACAATTTATGTTTTTATTTCTTTACTGATTAATGCTAAATTCATTGAATCACCATGAACGTATTAGTTTTAGTTATAGCTAATGGTCCACTGATTTTTCCTTTTTGATCGGACTTCCGCTTTAAAAGTCCGACTCGCTGTCTAGACCCTCATCACTCTGACACTGCGTCTGGCAAAGTATCTCCCGTTGGGAGGAGCTACATTGTTCTTTTCCTCTGCCGGACTCTTTGTAAAATTGCAGATGAAATCAAGAGAGTGGCTTGGTTTTATTTACTGAATAATATGAAATAATCTGTGCTGTGTCTGGAGTCACCAGATAGTTTAGAAGCATTTTGAGTTTTGTCAGTTTCACCTACTGCAGGAGCTGCGCGCTGGCGAGGATCGCTTTCAACGCTATTTATACTCACCCGAGCCCAGTTTGACAACCTGCTGACCAGCATCGTGTCCACATCTCCCACCACCCACAGGTGCCCCATTTCAGCTGATGGGCATCTGTCCATCAATTTCATGTTACTGGGCATCAGGAGGCTTGATGTTTACATCAGAGATCCAAAGTAAAAAATATTTTTTCCTGTCAGAAAATCCCCCACTACTTTACATTGCAGAGTCTCTCTAATCTGACCTATACAGCCAACTGCGGTACATAAAAGATAACTAATGTTACATGGCAGGCAATTGTGAGGGCATATATGGAAAGGAAAATAAATAATATTTAACTTCAAAACATGCGCAACTTGCGCAATTTACCTTTAAGTTCTTGGCTGATTTCTTGACATCTTGCTTCAGGATTTCCAAATAATGTTTTTGTTTTCTGACAATGCCATCTACTTTGGGAAGTACACAACTTCTTGCACTTCACAGCTGGAATGGTGTTCTTGGTTTGCAAGTTTCCAAGTTTTCCTTCAAAAGTAACGATGGTTGTTATGTCCACTTACATTTTAGTTTCATCAAACCACAGGACGTAGCTTAAAAAAAAATATTTTCCCTAGGGTGCATTTTGAGACTGAAATGTGTCCTTTTGTGATGCTTTTGGAGCAATGGCTTCTAATTCTGAATGGACTTTCAGCCCAGAAGGTACAGGACTGGTTTCACTGTGGATAATGACACTCCTATTAGTTTCAGCCAGCATCTTCACATGGTATTTTGTATTTGTTCTGGGGTTACTGTGCGCATTTGACACCATAACAGAACCACAACAGAACACAGGACACTGAATGTTCCTGTGGTATTTGTATTTGCATTTAACACTTTGAATCAAATGAACATGTCTCCTTGAAGTATCTGGAAACGCATCAGTGAATCAGCCTTCACTTCACTCCCCTTGCCGTCAGTCACACCTGTTGGTAATTAGTCAACCAATCAGTCACCATTTTACACCCACTTATCGCCTGGCTTGCTCCTTCTGACCAGTTGTTCCACCTGTCTCCCCTCTGCATCTCAGGCTGAGTTTATGGACCGTGTTGACTCATCTGCAAGTATTCAACTGGATTAGTTGTTATCCTGCTATGGTTCTGGGGTCCGTTTTTCGTACTTCGCTAACTCAGTTAGCTGGATTTCATTGTTGACGATTTGGCATGATCTTGGATCGTTTGGTTCATGTTGCTATGACTTGCTGTCATAGCAACATGTGCGCAAAGTTGAGCCTGCTCCCGAGCAGGTTTATTTCATGTAAACAGGATTAGATCGTAGCGGAGGAGATAGTGAAGTCTGTGTCTAGCCAGCGCACTTGGGCCACCTAGTGGCAGAGGAAGGGACAGAATTGTGGAACACCATTTTTTTATGTTCAATAAAAGACGAAACAAATAATGCTTTGTTCCTGTCAATTTATTGAAACAATTATTTATAAAGAAAAGTCAGCAAGTCATCTTTTGCCTGCAGTAAGAGATAGTTATGTAAAGTCAGTAATACTACTATGTGTAAAATGGTGTATTAGAATTTACTCTGAAGGTCCTTTTGAAGCAACTCGATCTCTAGTGCAGTTTTTCTCTTTTTCACGTTGTGGAGTTCAAATTCTCCTCTTAATTTGTATTTTTTTTTTTTCAGGTCAAAATACTTTTTCTTTTGTAGAAGATGCCGTTAATATGGGGAAGAGATGGCACCTTGAGTCATTTTGTGAAAAAAATAAAAAGGGTTAAACATGTAAAAGTAAAAAGAACCCAATTTTTTTTCAGCCTTCTTATTGGTGGCTGTTAAAAACAGACAAACACATAATTTAACAGTGGCTTTTAAAAAATAGGAAGAAGTTGCTTTTTAAAATACAGTATAATAATTAAAGGCTATCATTTTGTAGAATATTCTTGTACTTCACTTTTTTCCCCATGTTCTAGTGGGTCCCGTGGAGGCTCTGACATAAAAGAACAAAGTACTTATGAAATTATTAAAATGCAAAAATACATACTGTAGAAAGTGATAGAAACATCTATCATGGACAGTATTTACAGTTTAATTTGTCTGCTGCTGTTTGCCAGCCCTCTCTCCTGGTTTTAGCAGACTTTGAGGTGTTACCTGTCGTTTTAATTGACTCAAATTCATCATAACCTTCTTTTAAAAGCTCTTGTTCTGCTGGGAGAAAAACTGTGGGCGTTCTTTGTCCATGCTGAACAGCCAATAGCAGCGCTGCTGATCATTGTTTCTACTATCGATACATTTCCCCTTTTAAACAAACGCATGAACGCGCAGTTATCTCAGATAACTCAATCCAGCCATACTAATCATAAACAACAGGTGTGTTCAAAGAACCCAATTAGCTGGATCAGGATTAGCCGGATGAAATCATCTTGGATGTCTCATTTGATCTTGGATGTTTTAAGCAACGTACGAAGAACAGACCCCTGGTCTTCAAGTATCCACCCTGTCCTGCTGCTAATCCTGCTGTTACTCTGGCCTCCAAGAACTCATTCCCTGCCGTGCTGAAGGGCCAGCTGCTGTTCTCTGGCTAACTCTTTGCCGAGCTGTGGATTCTGTTGCCTAACTCGTTCATGGACTATTACTCCGCTCTGTACCTGCCAGTCAGCTCCTGCATCCTTCATATGCGCCTGGTTACAGACTCTGGTTCATCATGTCATCATCATTCACTGCTTGCAATAAAGTCTCTTAAAACCAGCTCTGTATGTGCGTGCTGTGTCCGGGTTCATCCAAAGACAAATCATGACAATTTTTTATTTGATCAGTTAGTCCTCTCTCCTGCTTCAGGTTTTATTTATGTTCTGAACTCTGTCTCAGTCCCTGTCTTGCATTAGTTCTGGTATCCATTATGTGTGCTCATGTTCTGTTCAGTCTTATCTTTGTTTTCTATCTTGCGGTTGGTCTGTATTTGGTTCTGTATTAGTCTAGTGTAGTTCTGTCCACTTCCAGTCAGAACAGCCGGGACTATTCCTGGATAAACACCCCTGGAAAGCCCCATACTGTCTGCCTGCCTTTCAGCCGCTCAACGGCTTTGTCCCCGCCAGCCTGCAGACGGACCTCTGTTCCCGAACCCGCCCGCCTGTCTCTGGTCGGCTATTTGTACTCTGGTTCTCCCCTCTGTCAAGTTAGTGACTCGGCTTGTTACACATTGCCTAAACCTGCCGTTACTGGCCACTAACCTGTTCCTCTGCCTCCAGGGAGCTCCAGCCCATTAGCACGAGCTGCGCACCCCGAGAGCCGGCGTCTGTTTCACTGCTTATCAATAAAGGTTGTTTAAACGTCACTGACCTGTTGTGGTTGAATCTTGAGTCCTAATCCGGTTCATTACACCTCAAGGATGAATAAAAGTGTGGAGGTTCACAAATCTCTTCCTTAGCTTTGGTTCAATGTATGGGAAGGGGTTATGGCTGTAAGGGAGAGGGGATAAGAAGAAATAAACACCCGCAGTTAGTGGGTTAACCCCAACCCACAGAACAGATGTAACATTGAGATTAAAGCTATAGTGTTGCATTTCATTATGTATGAATGTTTCCATTTACTTCATGAAAAAGAACAGTTTCCTCTTAAATATAAATTTTATGAAAAACTCCATATTTTAAATCAGTTAGAAGGGATGTAATACTTGGTCTCATATTGTCAACAGCTTTTTATATTTTTATATGCATTTTTAAAAACCTCATTAAGATGTCAAAATCTGAAACTGTGCTTTTTTGTGTTGCTACAGGTCATTAACGCATTCTTACAGTTAAAACCCATATTTTAAAGAATTCATTTTTCTCATATGTCCTGCCAATTCTGGGTTTGATACAGAGCTAGCCCTTCAAAGGGCAATGAAATAAACTTTTGTGTTTGGTGCTTTGGAAGGTGTGGAAGTTTAGGAAAAAAAACATAGTGAGAAGAATGCTGAGGAAAAACCACAGACCCATGTTTTCATAAACGGTAAAACTTTTATCATGGTAGCAGAAAGGTCCAGTCACTGAAGTTTTGTTTTCTTCCAGAGACTCATTAGGGTAAAATGTTTAGAATGAGGATGAAAGCTGTTGATGTGTAGTAGGATTAGCCTGAGGCTGCTACAGGATTTGGATGCTGATGAACTGATGTTTATAATTTGCTAATAAGATCTAAACCATGTCCTCTCCCTGGCTTTGTCCATATGAAGGGGCATCTGCTATGCCTTAGGCACTGTGACAGACTGTGTACAAATGGGTTAGTAGAAGTGTATTTGTGTGCATGTGCGTGTGTGTGAGAGAGAGTATGATGACCCTGACCTGCACTGGACTTGTTTTGTTTCTCTACCAAGCTTCTTTACTCTGAAGGTCTATATAACCTTAAGAAGCTTCTGTGGCATTAAAACATGTTTCAAAAAACAACAAGCTAAGGCACAGACATTTGACAGTTGGCCTTTGTGTGTGCTTTTCTCTGCAGGCCTTTTTATAAACTATGAGCAATTACTTAATTAGTTACCTCACTGAGTGCAACACAAAGCTCTGCCAAATCCCCTTTCCTGGACCAAGAAGAAACATATGAAGCATCTGGGTCAAGCTGCTAGAAGTCAGCAGTCTGGTTTACTTGTAATTTAAACAAGAAAACATGTGACCTTACATAGTTGTAGATATGTGCAAAATAATAATTAAAAAAAATACATGTATTAAAATATTCATGGCTTCTCACTTAGAGTTTAAAAAACATGGGTTGGGAGGGGTGGATGGTAGAGCTAGCTCGGACAAGACATGCTGCTTTAGCTAAGACACATTAAAAACTGAGTGGACCCTAATGGAATGTGGAAGGTGTAGATGAAAGGCAACATGATTGATCTTCAATCTCACAATTTCGTAATGACCTATGAACCTAGAAGTATGTTTCCTGCATTCAGTAGCAAGCTTCAGGTGTAATGTGGAGAGCCAAACCCAGTCCCCAGCTCAAACGAAGGTCCGGAACAGTGTCGGCGACGATGCTCTTTGATATACTGAGAGTTAGCTTGGGAGATGGCATCCCGAGTCCTGATCCAGGCCAATTTACAACGCCAGATTGACTGAGAGTTGAGTGGCAGGTACAAGCCACCTCAGTTTCCTGATGGTCGAAGATGGGAGGATGAAACCCATGGCATATCTCGAATGGAGAGAAAACAGTGGCGGATGAGACATAGAGGTTATGAGATAGTCCAGCCTAGGGCATACAACAAGGCCATAAAGAAGGTTGAGAGGAGGCAAAACATCTCAGAAAGTGGTCTAGTTGTTGGTTGGCCTGCTCAGTCTGACCATTAGTTTCTGGGTGGTAACCAAATGAAGGCTGGAGGAGGATCCAACCAGTAAACGGAAGGTCTTCCAGAATCTGGTGGTGGACTGGGGACTGCTGTCAGAGACGATATCCTTGAGTAGATAAACTGTCTGTTATAACCAACAGAGATTATTGCAACAGGCAATTTAAGGGGTTAGAATTGCAGCACGCTTTAGGCATAAGAAGTGTCATCTTCTTTCAATAAGAAGTCCTTTTGATGCATGGTCAAGATGAAACTGATTCACTAAACTACTTCCTGTCTCCTCCCTAGGCTATACCCACTTCCTGAATATCAACCAATGATGACTTGGTGGGGCTCTTAGGAATGCAAACACTTTCTTTCTTCTCAGCTGAGCTTTTCAAAATAAGACAAAGATATGTAGGAATACTTCTGATTAAAATACAATCAAATTATGGAAGTCTACAGAGTGCTACATATTTTAAAAACTTAGAGGGTTACTGTCTGGGTTTTAAGAACCCAGATGGACTTCCAGGGAGAAGTAAGGATGACGGGTACTCACTGTGCCAATGGGAATGGGAGTGACATATAGGAAGAACCGGAGCTCATGACATGAAGGAATGATGTCTGAGCGGCGCACATGTAGGTGGAGCCTGTATTTAAGGCCGATCTTCGTGGTCACCTTGTGACAGGGTTCTTTGTTCTTCAAAAATCCAGGCACAGTCATGTTCCAGGTGATGGTGGTGTATTGTGCTCATCAAGAAAAATAGGGTGCCAAGGAAACTACATACATATTTACAAGCTCCTCTGGGCCTCAGCCTCCCTCCAGTTAAAAGCAATGTAACAAAGAAAAAGAAACACAAAATGGCAGCCCTTCTTCCCACAGCCCGCAATAAGTAGATTAAGCCCCTTAATCTACCCTAAAGAGTTGGCTCTATCTCTTTTCCAGCCATCTAGTCATGGCCTAGTCATGGCCAAGGATTCTGTTATAATATTATCATGTCATGCGAACCAAACATCACTGTATCACTCATGCTGTCCTTGAAGGGACATTCTTACCATTACACTTTCCCTGACATAAAGCAATCTAAAGGTACTTTAAATTTAGTGTCTGCAAGAAGGAACAGAGCGGACTGAACATTCTGTTTGTAGCAAGATGCTGCAGAGCTTTTCTGTTGTGTAGTATGTTATCTCTTCTGACATTATCTGTTGGGGCAACTTCAGATGCAATTGACTTGAAGCATCACAATAACTGACTTGAAGAAAGCTTGTTGGACTTCTTCAAAAAAGAGAGCCGGCTCTGTTCTGGGGACTCATCTAGAACCCCCGGATATAATTTTAAACGGAAGTATTCTTTATTAATGAAGAACATTAAGGACAAGCCTGCATGCAGCCATGCACAGCTCATTGAAGAAACTCCAATAACATGAGTTATACCAACATCTAATTTCCATTTGGGATTAAGAATATATTTTTTTCTTAAATTTGATAAAAAGAAAATACTAAGTAAATACACATTACAGTGATAATGTTATTTCCACACAATAAGTGATTAAAATTAGTCCTTAATCTTAAATTTCCCTGCAAATGTGGTTAAGGACCTTGCAAATCTGGCTGCTCAGTGAGGAGCATTTCTGGCACAGTGTGCTAACTTGTACAGTGTAATCTTTATTTTTTATATATGTTGTAGCAGCTGGGGAGCTGACTGCACTTTCACATGTTTTTTTCACATAGATTGTAAGGTGAGGCTGTTTCCTGTTTTGAAGTTACCTTTAAAATATAATCATGTTTATAAAGTTATACCTCCGGCTGTTTTACACATTAGAATCTAACGTTACATTTTTAGCATGGGTATAACTGACATTCACAAGACTATGGCACATGCACAGATTCTACTTCAGACTCCGAATGGTAGTTGGGGAGCCTTCACGCAGATACCAAATAAGAGCCAATATCACTATGTTTATATGTGAGTGTTAAGTTTAGATGTAAGGCTGTCCTGACAGAAATGAAGTAGCTCCGGGCCTAGTATGGGTAAATTATGATTTTGGGATATATCTGCTTGCACATTCCTAAAAACTGCTAAGAGCTTGCCTTAAAAGTGAAGGGGGAAGTCTAGGTGTCTTTACATGCAACAGTGTATATGATGGCACAAGAGATGCATCTCCTTAAAAAAGCCCCTATAAAAAGTGATGCCCCCCCCCTGGCACTTTGTGTTATGATTGTGTGTTGATCAATGTTCTTGATGATTGTTGAACAGACTGTTGGTCTGTAATTCTTATCAATTTTAATACAAGTTTTGAACACAAAAAATATAGTAGCCTCCCTCTATTGAAACAGCCTTAACAAATGGGTTAGCGTTGGGGTTATAAAAACTACTAAAGGGAATATTATCTACACTTCCTGAAATAATATTATGGACATATTATGCATACTTTTGCTAGGAATGTCATCAAAATGTAAAGAATTGCAGAACCTGTCTTTCAATGTTGCCTTTCCCTCTATAAATACGGTGGATAGATTGAGTGTAAATGTAACGCAGCCAATGTAAAGGAATAGGTCAAATAAAGTGTAAGCCTGACATGTATTGAAGTAACCTGACCCTTGCCAGACGGATGTCGTCCCGCCTAGCTTCACTCACATCCATCTGGGACCTCTCCATAGGAATTGCCTTTATTGAAGGCTGGGCCTTATCAAAAATCCTTGCATATGATTGGATAAGCCACTTGTCTGTCATCTTTATCAACGTGCTATTTCAACCACTCAAACTGAAGCCAACCCGTGACGCTGTGAGAGCGACGCAGGAAAAAAACAAACTTTTTTTTAATGTGTTTGCGGCTCTAGTGGCACGCGTTTTATTGATAGTGAGCTGACAGGAAGAGGGGGAAAGACAGGCGGCAAAGCGTCACGGGTCAGAGTCGATCCCGGGTGGATGCGCCCCGGAAAACAAAAATTGACAAATTCGGTCGCGAGAATGGCGAAAATATTGTTTCTGCCAACAAAAGCCTTCAGAGCCGTTCTCTGATGTTCTTTTAATGAAACAATATTAGGTAGATTGGACAACACGGAAGAAATAGCAGCATCAATGTTAACGCTTGCTTCCTCGATGCGAGCCGCCATTGCTGTCTAAATCAAAACAGTCTCACGTCATGTTCGCTTCTCCACTACATCACATCTATGAAACTCCAGCCCTGCGTCCTGATTGGCTAGACAATAAAATTGGTTGGAGAAATCACTCTCTATGGGAGATGTCCCAGATGGATGTGAGTGGAGCTAGGCGGAGCGACATCCATCTGGCAAGGGTCAGGTTAGTATTGAAGAGCCAAATTGTGACGATACTACGTTACTCCTTGTGGACCAACATGGATATCACATGTATTTCGGTGATATTGGGTTAAATATATACATTTCTCATCAAGGTACCCTCGTCTCTGGCTTAAAAGGAGTGCACAGACAGATGGAAGATGCCAGTGTTACCCCGGCGTGGAATGCCTAGGCCCTAGATCTGTCTCCCTAGTTTCGTACCTGTGAGTTTTTGGAAACCCAGTTTTTGGACTAACCCTGTCTCCTGTCTTCTCCAGTTTTGTCGTGTTTTGGATTTACTCACCTGTGTTGCCTCCGTGCTCTGAGGACCAGTGGTCCGAAACCCCGCCGCTCAGATTTTGCTCTGGCATCTCCACTCAAACTCTCTTGGTGGTATCAAGCCAGGCATAAGAAACCCCTTCCTGGATTCACCTGGTTCGTCAGTCACACTCCGGTTCTTCCAGCTGCTCCTCCTGCCTGCCGCCCCATCGGTGCTGTTCGGGCCCCCTGCCTGCATTACATCTGCCAGCCCTCCTGTCACTCAGCCACCACCTTCCATCGGAGAGTTATGGTCACTGAGTTCCCTTTTCACTCATTCCCCCGGACAGGTCTCCCCAATAATAAGCGCCGCCACTTCTGGAACATTTCCCCCTGGTTCGATCCTCTGTAAACATATGCTCTTTTTTCCCACAGTCATTCCAGCTCTGACGTTCAGACCTCGCCTGTTGCAGGCTGCTTCCGTCTGTGTCTGCATGTGGGCCAAACACTTAAAAACACTTAAAAACCATGACATAAGGAAAGGGTAACACACACACACACACACACACACACACACATATATAAATAACCTTTCCATCTTCCTCCGCTTATCCGGGGTCGGGTCGTGGGGGTAGCAGCTTCAGTTGGGAGGCCCCGACTTCCCTTTCCCCTGCCACTTGTGCCAGCTCCTTCGGGGGAATCCCAAGGCGTTCCCAGGCCAGCCGAGAAACATAGTCCCTCCAGCATGTCCTAAGTCTTCCCCTGGGTCTCCTTCTGGTGGGACGTGCCTGGAACACCTCACCAGGAAGGCGTCCAGGAGGCATCCTAACCAGATGTCCGACTGGCTCCTCTCACTGTGGAGGAGCAGTGGCTCTACTCTGAGTCCTCCCTGGATAACTGAGCTCATCACCCTATCTCTAAGGGAGAGCCTAGACACACTACGGAAAAACTTATTTTGGCCGCTTGCAACCGGGATCTTGTTCTTTGGTCATGACTCAAAGCTCATGACCATAGATGAGGGTAGGAACATAGATTGACCGGTAAATCGAGAGCTTTGCCTTTTGGCTCAGCTCTCTCTTCACTACAACGGACCGGATAAAGCACCCATTTCACAGCAGACCCAGCACCAATCCGTCTGTCAAGCTCCGGCTCCATCTTCCCTTCATTCATGAACAAGACCCCAAGATACTTAAACTCCTCCACTAGGGGCAGTACATCCTCCCCAACCTGGAGAAGGCACTCTACCCTTTTCCGGCTCAAGACCATGGTCTCGGATTTGGAGGAACTGATCCTCGTCCCGGCCGCTTCACACTCGGCTGCGAACCTCTCCCATGAGAGCTGTATATCACAACCTGATGAAGCCAACAGAACCACGTCATCCGCAAATAGCAGAGATTTGATCCCAAGGCCACCAAAACAGATCCCCTCAACACCTTGGCTGCGCCTAGAAATTCTGTCTATAAAAGGTATGAACAGAATTGGTTACAAAGGACAACCTTGGCAGAGAACAACTCTCACTGGAAATGAGTCCGACTTACTGCCGGCAATGTGGACCAAGCTCTTACACTGGTCATACAGAGACCTAACAACCCTTATTAGATGGCCCGGTACTCCATACTTCCAGAATACCCCCCACAGGTCCCCCAGAGGGACACGGTTCAATGCCTTCTCCAGATCCACAAAGCACATGAAGATTCCAATGATTCCAAAACCCCGGAATAGACCTTACCATCGAGGCTTAAGAGAGTGATTCTTCTATAGTTTGAACACACCCTCCAGTCCACCTTTTTAAATAGGGGGACCACTACCACAGTCTGCCAATCCAGGGGAACTGCCTCCGATGCCCACACAATATTACAGAGTCGTGTTAACCAACACAGCCCCACAACATCCAGAGCCTTAAGGTACTCAGGGCAAATCTCATCCACCTCCAGGGCCTTGCTACCAAGGAACTTTTTAACCACCTCAGTGACCTCAGCACCAGGGATGGGAGAACCCAACCCGAAGTCCCAAGGCTATGCTTCCTCAATGGAAGACATGTTGGTGGGATATAGGAGGTCTTCCAAGTATTCTGTCCGACACACAACGTCCCAAGTCGAGGTCAGCAGCAGGCCACCCCCACTATAAACAGTGTTGGTACTGCACTGCTTACCCCTCCTGAGATGCCGGATAGTGGACCAGAATCGCCTCAAAGCTGTACGGAAGTCTTACTTCATGGCCTCTCCGAACTCTTCCCACGCCTGAGTTTTTGCCTCAGAGCCACTTGCCACTTTGACTGCCAGTACATATCAGCTGCTTCTGGAGTCCCACTGGCCAATAAAGCATGATAGGACTCCTTTTTCTGCTTGACAGCTTCCCTCACCGCTGGTGTCCACCAGCGCGTTCGAGGGTTGCCACTGCGACATGTACCAACAACCTTGCGCCCACAGCTCCAACTAGCCGCCTCAACAATTGAGGCACCGAACATGGTTCACTCAGACTCAAGGTCCCCCACCTCCCTCAGGACATGTTCAAAGCTCTCCCGAGGGTGGGTGTTTAAGCTCCGTCTCGCTGGGGACTCTGCCAGACGTTACCAGCAAACCCTGACAATACGTTTGGGCCTGCCAGGTCTGACTGGCTTCCTCCCCCACCATCAGAGCCAGCTCACCACCAGGTAGTGGTCGGAGGAGAGCTCCACCCCTCTCTTCACCTGAGTGTCCAAGACATACGGCCGCAGGTCAGATTAAATAATCATTGAACTATGGCTTAGGGTGTCCTGCTGCCAAGAGCACAAATGGACACCCTTATGCTTGAACATGGAGTTCATTGTAAACAATCCATGACAAACACAGAAGTCCAACAATAGAACACCACTCAAGTTCAAATCAGTTAGGCCGTTCCTCCCAACCAATGCCCTTCCAGGTCTCACTGTCATTTCCCACATGAGCATTGAAGTCCCCCATCAGAACAAGGGAGTCCCCAAGAGGGGCTCCAGTACCCCCTCCAATGACTCCAAAAAAGGAGGGTAAACTGAATTGCCATTTGGAACATAAGCACAAACAACAGTCAGAACCTGTCCACCCACACATTTGCGGAGGGAAGCCACCCTTTTATTCACCGGGGTAAACCCCAATGTACAGGCACCAAGGTGAGGGGCAACAAGTATGCCCACTACTCCTTGGTGTCTCTCACCAGTGGCAACTCCAGAGTGGAAGAATGTCCAACCCCTCTCAAGGAGACTGGTTCCAGAGCCAGAGCGATGCATCAAGTTAAATCTGACTATCCCTAACCGGAACCCCTTAACCCCCCACACTACCTCAGGTCCTTCCCCACTATAGAGGTGACATTCCTCATCTCAAGAGCCAGCTTCTTCAGTCGAGGATCAGAATGCCAAGGTCCCCGCCCCCGACTGCCACCCATCACACAACACACCCGACCCCTTTGGCCCCTCCTCCAGGTGGTGAGCCCATTGGAAGGAGGACCCATGTCTCCTCTTCGGGCTGTGCCCAGCCGGGCTCCATGGGTAAAAGCCTGACCACCAGGCGCCCGCCATCATGCTCCACCTCCATGCTTGGCTGCAGAGTGGACCACCGGTGACCGTGTCCAGTCAAGGGAACATTTCGTCCATTAATGTCGCTCATCATAAGAGGTATTCTGGGATGCTCTTTGTCTGGTTCCTCACGTAGGACCCGTCTACTTTGGGTGACCCTACTAGGGGCATGAAGCCCCTGACAGCATAGCTCCTAGGGGTCTCCTAGGGTCATTGGGACACACAAACCCCGCCTCCAGGATAAGATGGCAGCCCAGAGAAGGGTGTTTATCTATCTATCTATCTATCTATCTATCTATCTATCTATCTATCTATCTATCTATCTATCTATCTATCTATCTATCTATCTATCTATCTATCTATCTATCTATGTCAGTTTTAGTCCTCTATACAATGCTCCTGAAATAACATTGTATGGCTGAAAAACAGACCCATTTTTAAAAATCTTACAGTAAATAACACATTTCTCCTCACAAATTTTACAAAGCTCCTGGGAAGAAGCTGCTTCTGAAGCATTTACATCATGGTAGAGCGGCAAATTGAGTCTAGATCCTGCAGACAGCCTCCAACAATCCCCTGCGCTGTTCCCACCACATGTGCCAGGTCCTTCCTCTGCTGGACTGTGCAGCTCCCATACCATACAGTTATGCTGATGCATTACACTCTATATGGTAGCACTATAGAAGTTCTTTAGCAGTTTAGTGGAAAGACATTTTCAGTTTCCTGAGAAAGAAAAGCCGTTGTTTGGCCTTCTTCAACAGGTGGGAGGTGTTTGTAAATGCCCAGGAACCTAATGCTGTCTTTGTGCTCCACTACCTTCCCCTTGAATTTGTTGATAATTATCGATATCGATCAATATAATTTCTATTTTATCGATATGCTTTTTTTCCCCCTATATCATCCAGCCCTACAGAACAGTTTAATTTGCATTAATTTGTTGGATCAAATGCTTCAGAGAAACAGTCAGATTTTTTTCTTGCTTTTACAGCACCGGTTGCCATTGTTCTGATAAAAAGCTGCTATTAATGAGAAAGGTGACCACCAACCCCCCCACCCCCGCCCGATATTTTTCATTAATTGTAGTAACCATCAATATATATTCTGCGTAAATTCAAAAAGCAAACCAGTTCTGTGGCAATAATCTCTGTTTTTACACTCTTAATTCTCCTTAAAGCCACTTTTAATTCAGTCTGCAGAGTAACCACTGTAGCTTACAGCCGTTTAGTTCTGCCCTGCTGACAAAACGTGCATGCTGGTATGGAAATTAAACCACTTGGCATCACAGACAAAAACACAAAGCCCTTCAGCTGACAGTTTTGTATAGGACATTACAATTTCCAAACTGTCAGCATGTACCTTAAATATTATCAACTTGAATTTCAAATACTATCTTTAAATAACAATTGTTTCCATTTCCATTCTATCCATTGAACAGAGTGACCACATTTACCACATTTGACATTAATATTCAGGCTACATCATGGCCTGCCTAACACCATTACTTATCTGCCATCTTTACACAGCAGTTTGGTCTGCAAGGCCTAACAGGCTGTCCTGAGCATACCAATTATTTCTAAAACTTCTGTCCCCTAAACACAGTTCATCAGAAAAAAAAAAAATTAAGCAGATTTTTCAAGACCATCTGTTTAACAGAGCTTGTAAATCTTGATAATAAGGTAAGGCAATAAGGTTAGATCTGTTG
The DNA here is from genome assembly GCF_011125445.2 of Fundulus heteroclitus. Lineage (NCBI taxonomy): Eukaryota > Metazoa > Chordata > Actinopteri > Cyprinodontiformes > Fundulidae > Fundulus > Fundulus heteroclitus. Next base: position 30,617,408 of record NC_046382.1, on the reverse strand, counting down.
TCATTCCCTGGACTAAAGATGATAGAAATGCATAAACTAAATCAATATTAAAACATCCATGACTGGAGATTTGAGGAGTTTATGAAAACTAATTGGAATATATATATATATATATATATATATATATATATATATATATATATATATATATATATATATATATATATATATATATTCCAATTATATATGTCAGGACTCAGCAAGCAGTGGCGAGCTTGCTGCCGGTCCTGCCATCTCTGCTTCCTCCAGGACCTCCTGTAGTCTATTATTACCTTCTTGGTCTTATGGGTGTTCAGGATCAGGTTGTTCCTAGAGCACCGCTGTAGGAGATTGCTGACCTCATCCCTATAGTGGGACTCATTATTGTTTGAGATTAGACCCACTGGTGTCCTCTGCAAATTTCACATGTAAACACCATAACCAAGTGGCTGGTATAGTGTACAGAAACATCTGTTCAGAATACCACCTGGAGATACCCAGGTCAAAATGGGTGTCACCTCCCAAGGTGGTGGAGAATGACCGAGCAAAGATCCTGGGGGACTTCCAAATACAAAAAGACAACATGGTAATTGCCAACCAACCAGACATTGTGATCAATGATAAGCAGCAGAGGACAGCTGTTGTGATCGATGAAGCCATCCCGAGTGATGGAAACTTCAGGAAAAAACAGCAAGAGAAACTGGAGCAATACCAAAGGCTCAGGGAAGAACTAGAAATAGTCTGTAAGGTGAAGATAACAGTAGTGCCAGTGGTCAATAGAGCACTCGGGGCAGTAACCCACACTCTGGAGAAGTGGCTCCAAAAATGAACTGGAGAAACATAAGACATTCCAGCAGTGGCGGCTGGCCAGTAGGGGGCGCTCGGGCGCCGCCCCCTTTAAATCGTTTAGATAATAAATGATTTCTGAACTGCAAAGTACTTAGAAATGTATTTATTCATACTGTGTGTCCAATAGACATGTTAGAATTTATTAAAATAGTAAATACATAATTCTATTTAATTGCTCACATTGTGCACACTTCCTCCTTTCCTATGTGCAGGGCGCCGGTCTAATGGGAGTGAATGTAGGCGCTGCAACTTGGGCAAGCACGTGATCTGAGGCTGACTTTTAATTGGTTGTCTAGGCTTTTGCATAGGGGCGCGCTGCTCTGCGTCCCGGACACACCTATTCTGTTGCGTCATTACTGGTAGAGTGTCAGTACTGGCTAATTTTTTAAAAAACATTGTGTGATTGGACAATCCCCGATTCGACTCAGCTCAGCTGCAGTTCGTTAGGTTGATTCACGGTTATGCTTGCAAAGTTGAGTAGTTTCAAAATGAGAGAAAATTCTGTTTTGTCTTTACAAAAAAATGCTTTTACAAAGCGTTCACTTGAAGAAAAAAAAACAGGATAAAGGAGCTTGGACCGGATCGTCTTAATTTACAAATTCAGCAGCAGGCAAGTGATCTCTCCACTCCATGGTTGGAAAAAGCAGTGTAGGTAGTAGTCAGCCAGTGAAGAGGCGTTGGATACTCAGTGTAGAAGACCATGAAAGGATTGCTGCAGAGGTGAGTTGTTGTGGAAAATCACTGTTACACTGGTTTATTGTAATGTTATTTAATATTTTAGGAAGATGTGCTTTGTAGTTAGAAATACCTTTAGTTGTGTCTATGCTGTGTAGGTATGTTGATGTAATGTTTGTCAGCAAGATATTTTATTATTTAAGTTGTACTGAAGTTTATGGGTAATGGGGAATAAAAAAATTTGGTTACTGAATTTTGTATAATCTTGTCCCACAAAAATGCTGTAACACATTTCATAACACAGCCTTAAAAAATGGCAGCAAATGTTATTAAAATCAGGAAAACAATCTAGAAGAAGTCTTTTCAGAAACTGTCACGCTCTTGAAGATCCTCATCACCACACCCATGACCACAGCTGAAAGCTGAAAGGTGCTTTTTAACTCTGAAAAGAATCAAGACTTTTCTGAGAAACTCAATGACTCAGGACAGGCTGAATGCATTGGCCATGTTGTCAATGGAGAAAAGACTAGTCACAGAGATGACTGACTTTAACAAGAATATAATTGAGAAATTTGCTGGGCAGAAGGAAAGGAGGGAAAAATTCATGTTCAAATAGTGCTATTTTTTAAGATTTGCTTTGTTTGTTTTTCATTTGTTTGTTTGTGTGCGCCCCCCTCAGTTTTTTTAGCACCAGCCGCCACTGCATTCCAGTCCAGAAAGCCACAATCTTAGGAAGAGCTAAGATCCTAAGAAGAACCCTCTGGTAGAGGACCAGAGCTTGAGAAATGGAGAGCCACTCACCCTGCTCAGGAGTATACAAAATAGGTTAAGAAGTTGTGGTCCATTAGCAAATGTTTTTTTTTTTTTTTTGCTCTATACTCTATAAAAGTAAATGGAGCCCTAATTCAAGAGATAAAGGAGCCGTATAGGCTGTTGAAGTGTGACTCATCTCAAAATCCACCATTTTATAGAAAAAAGGTGGATTATGTGAAAGCTGGGCTTTGTACCCCGTTTACCCTACCCCTTTTTAACTGTGCCGAGACCAGTCCAAACATGATAACTGAGATAACTATTGAGTGTAAATGAAACGCAAACTGAACTGGACCGAGCCAGACACAACCGGACCGCGCTAAATGGTGACCAGTTCCATGGGTGGGCTCGGCCCAGTTTTTCAGTAGCCCGGATCTCAAATAACAAAGAGCGCATGAGCAGACTGCGTCATCTCCTTACAGCCAGCTGACATTTCAGATATTCATAAAAATAGCTTCCCTACTGTGGCACATGATTTCCAGTGATAATTCTGCTTAGCAGCGTGATGAACCTCAGCATCTGTCATTGTTTCCTGCGTCTGTAAATCCTTATTAGACGTTCGTTTGTCTTATCCACTTTCCAAAAGCCGACTCTATCAAGTAAATTCACCAAAAGTTGCCATCTTCGCCTGACTCTCCGCAAACAGCGAAATATAACAAAACATAACTTCCTGAATGTTATGGGAGCCACCATTTTTATTTGCTTGATTTCCTCCTTCAATCCAAGAGAGCAGTAATACCGCAGATCGTCACTAGGAGGCAGGAAACCAAGGAACGGAGATAGCGTGATGTGTAAACGATCGTCAGAACCAAGCTCGGCTTGGTTAACTAATCCAAACTTGGACCGAGCTTGGCATGGATCAGTTTAACACTGCAAAAACGGAACTAAAAATACGTAAAATGTCCTTAAAGTTAGTGTATTTGTCCTTGATTTGAGCAGGTAAATAAGCTGATTTGCCAATGGAATTAGATTTTTGCACTTAAAACAGGAACAATTCATCTCCATAATCTTATTTCAAGTGCAGAATATCTAATTATCTTATTTTAGGGGTCAAAATACTCATTCCATTGGCAGATCATCTTATTTATCTGCTCAAATCAAGGACACATACACTAACTTTGAGAACATTTGACTTATTTTTAGATCCGTTTTTGCAGTGAACAAGGGTAGTGTAAATGGGGCTTAAGGGTGCTACTTTTATTTTACTGTGCAAGATTTTTACATTTTCATGTGAACTTGTTTAGTTCTGCAATATTTGTCTTAACACCATCTTAGTATTACCCTCTAAGGGTTGAATAGTGGCTATTGCAGTTGAATTTTTCTATTACATTATTTTTCGGACCATAAGGTGCACCAGATAATTAGGCACCCAGTGAATTAACGTTTCTTTGTGTGTCTATGTCCACATATAAGGTGCATAAGACGCACTAAATATTCTTCCCAAGTGTGTAATATCACTCTGCCCCTTCACTTACACAGCTGTCCCTCCTGAGAGAGAAAGTTATCCGTCTCTGTTGGGAGGACAGAGTAGTTGGACTATACTCCCCTGTTTCTAACATAAGGCCAAAATAAATGTAACTTTTATATTGAATTAACATACTAAGTTTGTTGTCGCTAGAGCATACTCTGGCACAGGCTGTGTAAAGGCTGCCAAATACTTGGGGATACTGTGCACATACTGTGAGCTGCCTGGACTTCATACTGACTCTTCACTGACGTTTTATCCTTCATAGTCGAGCATACTATTGCCTACATTTTTTCTTGTGCCAAATTCTTACAATTCCCACACTTTCTGCCAGTGGGATGAAGTGGTTACCTGACTCCGCCAGATAGATTTGCTCCGCATATCCATCTGGAAACCTTCCGTTGAAGTAACTTTGGGAAGGGGCGAAAATACTGGTTAGCTGATTGGCCTATGTTGGTGATAGACGGGCCAAATAAACCAATCAGATTCGTCGTCGCTCTGTTACGAGCGACGACGAAAACACAACCACAAGCCAAGCTACTGTTGCTGCTGCAGGTAAAGGCTCGTTAGCTCAGCAAAGAAATACTCTGTAATTCCGATAAAACTTGCTCGATAGCCACGCTAACGCTAGTTTCATCGGCTGAAGCCGCCATGTTGTTTAGACTGAACTGTCGCGCTTCCCGTTGCGTCACACCTCAACCCGCCTCAAAGCCAACGCTGATTGGACGTTCGTTTGGTGAACGGCTCCAAATTTTCTTTAACGGAGAGTATCCAGACTGATCTGCGAGTGAAACCTTGAAAGCTCGCGAGATCCGGATGGTCTCACGAGGCTAATGAAGTGGTGGAACGGATGGTAAAATGTGTGATTAGCTAGCTGAGCACCTTGAGCCATTTCTTTTCCAGCAGGCTACCACCACACAACTGTCAGTTAGAAAAGGGAGGGACTGTGATGCTGTGCAACCAATTGCTTGTAGAAGCTCAGTGTATGAATAAAACATATAAAACACATATAAAACAGTTTGATGTAAAGACTACCTGCACTGATAAAAGTATAGTCTGACACCGCATACACAGTCGTAAAAATATAGCTCCTCGCGTAGTACCTGTATGTGCGGAGTCTGTGCAGAGTCAGCCTTGAGTACGCCTCGAGTATGTGGGGACCTCCACGGAGTGAAGTACGCCCGGAAATGTGGGGGCCTTTACATGAATGCACTTCTAGTTTCAACATTACAGTCATTCGGTCGTGTAGATAGCTCAGGGGTTCGATCAGGTAGTGACAGTGTACCATATTGCTCCAAATATCCATTGAGCGGAACAGCTTGATTACTTACCAAAGTTGTACTTACACATTTTAACAAATTTTTGAGCGCAATGTACCACATAAAATCAGCCAGTAAGCACAACGGTAATCATGTGTAAGGTGCACTGGATTATAAGGTACACCATAAATTTTTGAGAAAATGTAAGGATTTTTAAGGCCGTCTTATTCTCCACGAAAAATATGGTAGTCCAAACAGTACATACTTTCATCATCGTAGCTCTACTTCTGGGTATAAAAACAACTCAGTCAGACAAGCCCTTGTGGCAAGTCAGACTCTAGAGTTGGAAGCATTAGGCATTACTCAATAGTGTTTGTTGGCACCTGTTTGTTACTCTTTTGAATGTTATTCCATGTTAGTACTGATGCTGCTAACATCACTTTATCACTGAGAAACTGCAACAATTCTGTTGCCAGCGCCAGCTTCTGGCATTGCTGGGTCAGAGTCTAGAGTCAGAGGCTCAAACTGATAAGGCTCAGCCCCACTGGGCTTCACAAAGCATCCTCAACGTCAAAAGATCCATGGTGAAATAACCACATGTTGCCCTGGTCACTCTTCATAATTCAACATGTCACTTTCCCTTGTCCTGACAACAGTCCCGCTTAACCCCCACCGCTCATCCCCACACTTTACCCATCACCTCAGGATCTTTTGTCATGGCCCATTTTGGTGACAATTTCAAAAAATTGTATGGCGAAGGGGTTATGCTTTTACATCAGGGTGAGTAACACTTAAATGACCTGGTACTTCATTTATAAAGTTGGGCCTGAAACTTGTGTATGTCACTTTCCCGGCAAAAGTTGGGATCTATAGAAAAAACTCGATGGGAAAATGTGCAGTCCTCACAGCAACTCTGACATTCCATTTCACTCCAGACTTTAATCATAGATCGACTTTATCATAAGCGTTCAAAACCCCAGTGTTATTAATGCTTGTGCTGGTGATACATAACTATACATTAGGACTGTTAGATATTACATGAGGCTACAGATTGTTCGAGCATTTGAAAGCAGTTCCTGGGAAAATAATAGATGATTCACAGGCATTATGGACGTCAGATGTGACATACATACATATGGACAGTGGGAGCTATAAAGGAATTGGTAAGTTAGCATGTGGGAGCATATGCACTTGTTAAATGCGTGGACAACTGTGGCTTGATGGGTTAAGTAGTTGTCTGGCAATCAGATTCCATGCTATTCCACAGTCTAGCACAAGGGTCACCAACATGGTCCCCGCGGGCACCAAGTAGCCCCTGAGGACCACATGTGGCACAACCCACCAGAGAGCTGCATGTAAAACTTAATTTTATTCTGTTACTGTTTCTGTTTTTTTCACATCTCCATTTCTATAGATTTAAAAATGACAATATCAATATTGCTTGTTTTGCACAAGGTAAAGATGAACTCTGGCTCTTTTAGTTCAAAGGTCAGTACTGGTAGCCCTTCGTATGACACAGCGCCAAAGAAGTAGCTCTTAGTTTCAAAAAGGTTGGTGACCCTTGGTCTAGCAGATAATGCCCGAGTGGTAAACAGTTTTTAATGACTACATATGAGGGGTGTGTACTGCTCTTGCAGGGCCTTGTCCCTGATGAGCTATGGGAAGCTGATCTGTCATTCGGGGCTCGCTTTTTATTCTGTTTACCTGTGTACAACCTGTTTAGAGCCTCAGTACTGATCTGTACAATTTATTTGGCTTGTTTAGATTAAAATGTTAAAGTATAGTTTCTGTTTTGAGAGTCATTTTCTACAAAAAAAAGTTATTCAATGCGTGACCACTTCACCGGGGTGCAGAAGCATCTAACCACCGACAAGAGGCGGCAGCCTTTAACAGTACCTTTCAAATATTATATTATATATTTTTTAAAAAGCAAATAATAAGTTCACACAAAATTTTATCGGGTTTATACCATCTTATTCCTTTCCATAATGATCTCCAGGGTGACATTCACCACAGATTAAATGATAAATAACATAAGATAAGAGACAAGGTGTGAGGCAGATACTTTAATTACTGTAAACAGTCATGTGTAATGCTCCTGTGGATGAATTATGACTACAGGAAGATCTTGTAAATGGGAGAATTAGGAAGGAACTTAGTTTCAAGCATTAAAGATTTGATGACTGTCTATAATGATGACGATATCCTGCTTTGGACCCCGAGCAATAAATGCTACGGCTTACAGCGGACAGTGGCTACACCCCACACCCCAGGTTCTGGCTTTACGAATTACTAAGTCGTGGCCACAAATTACTAAGTCTATTACTAAATCTTAAAAAAAAAAATCTGCCCATGTCACCAGAGGGGCTCCGTAGATGCATGATGTCACCGTAATATTTAACTGCAACACAATTACTAGAACTTGCTAGATGCCATCCATCCATTTTCCAAACCGCTTAATCCCTCATGGGGTCGCGGGGGGTGCTGGTGCCTATCTCCAACGTTCACTGGGCGAGAGGCAGGGTACACCCTGGACAGGTCGCCAGTCTGTCGCAGGGCAACACAGAGAGACAAACAGGACAAACAACCATTCACACCTAAGGACAATTTGGAGAAGCCAATTAACCTAACAGTCATGTTTTTGGACTGTGGGAGGAAGCCGGAGTACCCAGAGAGAACCCACGCATGCACAGGGAGAACATGCAAACTCCATGCAGAAAGACCCAGGGGTGTACTCGAACCCAGGACCTTCTTGCTGCAAGGCAACAGCGCTACCCACTGCACCACTGTGCACTGTGCAGCTAACCCCAAAGGCTTTAGTATCTCAGTCACTTAATATATGACCAGTTCAATAAATTAGAAAGTTATTGAATGTTTTTGAGTAACTCAATTTATCAAGTGAAACAAATACTATCAAATAATTCCACTTACAGCTAATGAACACAGGACATTTAAGAATGGATTATTACATCAGACACATGAAAAAACATGTTTAAAAAAGCAATGTGGGTTTGAAGAAAAGTATGTTGAAAATATGGTGGCCGAGAGGTATAAATGAGCTGCGAGAACATAAATACGCTGCAAACACAAAAAGTACTCCAAACTCAAAATAGAGGCTAACACAGAAACACACAAAATACAGGCAGTGGAAAAATGCAGAAAAAGCATAATCCTGCAATCACAAAAGTTAGGCACACAAAGTGTAACATGTGCAAACACAAACAATGAAGACACACACAAAAGACATGCAAAGGCAAAATGCTGCATGAAACAGAAACTGCTGCAAGTTAAGAAAAGCTGCAAACTAGCACCGCCTAACGGACCACCGCTCCAGACCACCAGGGGGAGTCGACCACCAACCAAGCCTCTGTTTTGTGTTTGGAGTACTTTTTGTGTTTGAAGCACATTTATGTACTTGCAGTGCGCTTGCATCTCTCAGCCACCGTAGGAAAACATGCTCATATGTTGTTTGCTACTTCTAATCTAGCAAATTAATTGTATTGAATGTATATTTTCATTTGTTGAATACACCACTATAGATCAGATGTGGGGTTCTGGTGGAGTGGGAATCCACGAATATGCACCTTGCGTACCTCTAATACTTGAAATGTGATATCCTGCAAAATGTTGCGCTCACTTAGTCTACAAGTTTGCAATATTACAAACAGAGCTAGTCATTGCAATGGCTACATTTCAAGAAATTATCCCTCTCTAGATGTACCTTTTTTGGAAAAAAAAATATAGTCACAAACATCACCATTACTTCCCAACAAGAAGGTCTCGCCCACTGTGGGAATAAAATTTTCCATTTCCCCCCCAACTCCCTTTCCTGTGGTCATTGTTTTATTGGTGCGTAAGGTGTCTTTTACTCCAGTGAATAGTACTATACATAAGCAATGTTTATTTCTGTAACATCAGTTACACTATTTTATATATTTTCTTATAATGGAAAGAAATTGTCTTTAGTTGTGGAGTCTGCATGCCCACAAAAGGTAAAAGGGAAATTATTGCCAGCACTATTCCACAATACAAATGTGATTTTTGTACTTCTTTTTTTTTTTTGTTAGAAATGTAAATGGGAAATTTTTAACCAAACCGGTGCGCACTTCTTAAATATCTGTTCAGATTTCTATATTGATCTAACTGCTGAGAAAATGCCTTACTCCAGACCCACGTGTTGTTCCATCCAACAAACTTTCAAACATTTCCATCACTGTGTTAGCTTGAACTGCTAAAAGCATGTTTGTACTTGAGGCTCCTGCTGTATAGAGCGAAATATACTCCTTACATCTCACAGCCTCATTTCACAGACATATTTGATGCTTGCAGATTACATGTTATGCTCTTTACTGGCACCTATCAACCACAGCCATATTCTTATCTGAGAGCAGAACAGAGCCTTTGAAGATGTTAGAGGGGATTCAATCTAGCCAAGTCAAACACAAGCAACATCATGTTTGTATTACCTTCTTTGAACCAGGTTGATGTAAATCAATGGCAGTGTTGTCAAATTTATGCAAACTTTTACATGACATCCTTTTTTCTCATACTGCTCTGCTCAAAACTTCACCTGCTTTCTCCAGTTAAGATGCTTACAGAAAAAGGACATATTTTTTTAAATTAACTTCAATTAATTCACAGGGTGCCAATTCACAACAGAGGTCAATGTACTTTTCAAGAGAAAGCATCCATTTTATATCCTATAATGTATAAACCAGTTGAATTTAACATTAATCATATTTTCTAGACAAATAACCTTACTGTTTCTCTTTTTTTCTCATAAAGAGCACAAAAGTCTTAATGCTGGGTGCATTGTTGGTTCAGTTTGCTGACTATCATTTGTGACCTCTTTGAAAGATTGTCAAATGTGTTAAAACAGACTGTCTGCTCTCCCAGATCAATTAGAATCACTGTACCTCAAATTTGTAATCCATTGTTCTTTTTGTACAATGTTTGCATTCTGATATACAATATAAAATAATGTAACATGTACTCAATTTACTAATCTCTTTTTGGATGTGGCTATCATGAGTTGTATCTCTCTGTCTTATGCATTCCTTCACGCCCACTTGCTCTGCTGTAATCTGCCTCATGTCTCATACCTGTGACCTGTTCCACTACTCGGCTGCAATTAGCTTCATGCTTTGCACCGGTTTTCTGGACTACTTAAGCACTCCACAGCAACTGTTTCAGGACCTGATTATCAAATATTTTTGCCTGTAGATGGCCAGTAGTTTTCCACCTCTGTTTGTTGCATTTTGACAATGATTCTGTTTTCCTAGATTTCCCTGCCTTGTGGGACATCTACCCAACTTTTGATCTCTGGACAACAATCTTGCTTCTGCACCCTGACCAATTAGTCTTCTGTGAATGACCCTCACCTACCTTTGGATGACACACTTATCTCTACCATTCTGTGTGATGTCTCTGCATTGAATAAAGCCTGCTTTCACCACTGCCACCTTGTTACCAGCTTGCTCCTGCAGAAGTTCACTGCCTGCATCCAGGTTCTTGTCTCAAATAAAAAGCTATCAAACACAATTCACTATCTTGCTGAGTTTTTAGGTCCTGGGTCTGGCCCCTTACTGTGACTTACGAAAGAGAGGAGAGATCTGACAGTAAAAGAGTAGAATCCAAAGTGTAGACTCAAACTTTATTCAGGAGAGATAGCTCCACAAACAGTCCACAATCCAAAAGGGACGTCCTAAACACAAGTAAAGGTCAAAATCCAGAAAAGACAAAATCCACAAGAATAATTCAAAATGCACATGACACGGGAACTGATATGCTGACAGGAGTCGAGCTAGCAACTAGCAAAGAGGAAGGGAAACCTCATGACTTACGTAAAATAATAGAGAACAGTTGTAAACCATCGGTGTAGCAATCCACAAGGTTCTAGAAGAGGCAACCAGAGTAGTTGTGACAAGGTCCTGTCTTATTAAACCCAAGAACTAAATACATAACTTAATACCAGATTCCAGTGAATTTGTGTGTTGTTTTTAAAGGGGTTGCTTGTGCCTCAATTGTCAGACAGCATGAGATACGGGAAAGGATCAGACTACATATGAATTGAAATAAAAAAAAACTTGCATATTTTAGACAGCCTATTTTCTGAATACTCTAAATAACAGTAAAATGCAGAAAAAGCTGCTGAAAATTCCTACTACTGAGTTGCTATGAGCACTGTCATCAGCAGGATTAGGAAAACATCCAAAGCCATTCCAGGCAGACGTTTAGAATTTATAATGCACTGTAACTTCACAAAGAGTCAACAGGATTGTTAAAATCATTCTGGACATGCCTCATGTGAAGTTCATTAATGGGGATGCTTTGGTCACATCGCGATACTGGCTTATTATGAATAGTATAGAGGAAAGACAGTATGTTTATGGAAGAATTTAACCGGCATGAAGATTGATCTCTGACATCTGTTGTATTTCAACCAGATGGCCACACAGGCTGCCACTTTGAAGCCACACTAAGTAATATTCAAGTGGTGCTCCCCCTACAGGACTCTTTGAAAACAGCATAGTTGTAAACACGCTCTCCTCTGTGTGCCCCCCACAGCTACAGCACACTGTCACTCTTAAAGCAGCTAGAGAGACAGAGAGAGATGTGTGTATGTGGACGGATAGGGACCTGACTCACTGTCAGCCCAGGCATTAGCATGGATGAGTCTATTTTGAGCTCTTGTTTATTTTGGAAAAGGAGGGAGACAAGGAGTTGAGTCAAGGCAAATTTATTTCTATAGCACATTTCAGTACAAAGACAATGCAACGTGCTTTATTTCAGGATTTGTTTACGGTTGAACTCAGAACCAAAGCACACGGGACAAAAATAGAGAGTTTTTAATTGAAGGGTTGAAGGGATGATGGATGGTTAGACCGGAGAGGCAGGGCTGCACAGGTACAAGGGTGTGGGTGATGGCAGGAGCTGACGGCCGGGAGAGAGAGATCTTGGAGACAGGCAGCAGAGTCCACAGCTTGACAGAGAGCTAGTCGGAGCACAGCAGCAGGCCCTTCAGTATGGCAGAGGGGGACCAGAGCAAGGCAGCAGGATCCACAGGAGGCAGAGAATCCACACCTCGGCAGAGAGATAACCAGAGCGCGGTAGCAAGCTCTTCAGCTCGTCAGAGGGGAATCAGAGCACAACAACAGGTTCTTCAGCACGGCAGGGGAAACCAGAGCACAGCAGTAGACAGAGAGCAAACCTTAAGGAGGAGCAGCAGTGGCAGGGTTCCAAAGACAAGCAGGGGTAACACAGGCGGACAGGCATGGAAATGAGATCAGAGGGGAACTTAAATAGGGAGAGTGGCAGGTGAACCGACTGACTGATTAACTATCCACAGGTGTGACTGATTGCAAGGGAGTGAAGTGAAGGCTGAGTGAGAAGGGGAGGAGAAAACTGAAAACTAACAATAAATAAAGTTGAATCATAACTAAAACCCAAACGAGGAAGAAAAATGAAAACTAATGGTAAACAAGAGCCAAATCAAAACTAAACCATGACACTTTACACAATTAAAACATAGGAAAATAAAACAGAATAAAAGCAAGTTGGGAAAAAATGTAGAAACAAAATAAAACATGAAAAAATATAAATTAAAAGCAAATATTAAAAACAGTTGGACTATAACATTAAACTAATGATGTTTCAGTATTTAAATTTAAAACTTAAGTCACTGCTCTGTATTTGTGAATCCTATTTTGTTTGCTTTAAGGGTTGAATGTAATTCATTATTTCTATAGGCATTCAGCACTTTTACAGTTTTCTGGACGTTTGTTCCAGATAAGTGGAGCATAGGAACTAAATGCTGCTTCTCCATGTTTGGTTCTGGTTCTAGGTATGCAGAGTAGGCTGGAGCCAGAAGACCTTAGTGGTCTGGATGGTTGATACACCGATAACAAGTCTGTGATGTATTTAGGTGCTAAGCCATTCAGGGATTTATAGACTAACAGAAGTATTTTAAAGTCTATTCTCTGAGATACAGGGAGCCAATGTAAGGACTTTAGAACTGGGGTGATATGCTCTACTTTCTTAATCTTAATGAGGACGCAGGCAGGAGGCAGCGTTCCGGAGAGAGAGAGATGTGTGTATGCGGATGGATAATGGCCGTAGTCACCGGCTCGCTGTATGTAGCGCAGCGGTAGCGGTGTCTAGTTATAGATCTTGAACTACTTGCTTAGTTTATTGGCCAAATAAGAGACTTTACGGTCAAAAACAAGGCCAATAAACCACAAACCTGCAACTCCCAAAATTTGCGAGAGACTAAAAGTCAGACGTTGCTTATAATAAGCAGACTTGGTAACACTGCTATTGATGCCAATGGCCTTACATTGGGTTGCTGTAAAGCTGGTCGTCTTACCGCGAGAACGAGAAAAGAGCAGCAAGACCGCCTCCGAGTCGGCGTTCTGAAAGTGTGGCTTTTTGGCCAGGGACATTAGGGGGAGATGACAGACCCTAAATCGTCTCATAAACACTTAAACTACTATCACAGTGACTTAGAAGAGGATATATTATGGTAAAATGTTACTTTGTGTGGCTTTGAAACCTTCTTATAAGCAAAACTGGCTTAGGCTTCTTTTACTATCAATATATTTTATTATGTTTTGGACAGAAACTTGCTCTTCTTTCCCTGGACAGAAGATACTTTTAGAAATGACATCTTCATTAACCGGCTGGTTGCAGGGGAAGAAGCAGTAAGACTTGTAGTATAGAGTGGGTGCACAGCAACATGCTGTTGTGCAGGGAAGGAAGATAATGCATACAAACCCTGAACTCTAAACTATCCAGAGTAAAAGATACAATTTGGACATATTTGAAGAGGCAGAAATGGTGCGGGGGTTGTAAGAAAAGGAGAAATATTGGGATTCTACCAGCTATGTCTGCTATTCAGCAGGAGAATGAGCCTCCGCAGAACAGTGCATAAAATTTTCATGGCTCTGTCGGGATGCTGTGTTTCTCTTGGATTATTTATCAAATAGTGAGAAGTTGTTTATCACACAGCTAATCCTCTTCTGCACAGGTAGGAGCAATGGAACTTCACACATTTGGCCTCATAATTAATATTAATCTATTTTTCTGTAGCTAGAAGGCAGAAAAATGGATGTGCTGTATTCATTTGACTTATAAGATGGACACTGCTGGCCGGCCAGGGAGCTCTTCTTATGCTGTAGAGGAAACAGTCTGTAACACAAATGTTTCAAAAAGGACATTAAGATTAGCTAAAGCTGATATTTTTTTCCAAATGGAAAACTGTTCTCAAAAAATGAGGCAAAGAAAAATACACAAAGCTTTAAATTTAGCTTTATGTGCCACATAAAAAGGGAGCCTTCCTTTCTGTCTAGATATTAACACATCATTGCTAGTTGAGATGAGAAAGCTTCTAGGGGATTTTTTCAGCTCACAGTCTTGTCCATATTAATTCAGTTAAATACCATGCACCATGCATGGTGGTGTATGACTTGGTGAGAGTGGAGTAATTGAACCCCCTGGCATTACAGACTTACTTTTCTGTTTGGCTCAACATATGTCGCAAGAATAAGATAGCATTGCTGAGGTTGGACCTGAAGCTAACAAACAATAAACAAATGTTGGTATTTTTTGAACCTAGTTATTGTTTCTTGGAGTGAGAAGGAGGGGGAAAAATAAAAACTGAACATTAGATTTCATCAGACAAATATAGGTCTTAGTCCCTACGTCTAAAAAGCAGAACAATCCAGTTCTTTAGTTTGTCAAGCTTTAACATAATTTCACAAATGATGCATTTAAAACTACATTTACCTATAGTTAAGTCCAAAAGTATTCATAACAATGAGAGATGAAAGTTAAAAGTAACTTTTTCATTTTCTTCTGACTGAAAATTATTTTTAAGTTTCTGATAGCCCAGCCAGGCCCCACCTTGAATCTGTGACTGTAAAGAGGCCTAATCTCTCCTCATCAAATATAAATGGTGAAAAATATCAGTGGAAACGTGCAAAAAGATTTCCTTTATCCAGGCTGGGATACTGGTAATCCTAATTATTAAACTCCACTCTCAGAAATGTCTAATCAGTTCCGCAAAGCCCTTGCTATTGATTCTGTGTAAATATACACGTTTATCTACCTAATCATATACATTTTGTAAATATAGTTTATGCTGAAATGTATTGAAATGGTTAAGAATGATAATTTGTCTGTTACCCCTGCTCATAAAATGTTTATTTCTGAATTGAACCAATGAATATATTTTTATTGCAAAATTTATTTGTAATACTTTGTTTTTCAAGTGATTTAGAGTGACAGCAATGAATATGATGAATCACGCTGGCAGAATAGTGTTTTTTGTTGTGACGGATTCATTGCTATAATTTTGCGAGGATAGTGCGGTTTTGTTGTGACAGATTCAATGGTATTATTTTTGTATTATTAAATTGAATAAATCTACACCAGTTTCTACTGGTGTTCACAGCTTTATCTAACATAGTGTTAATTATTTGCATTTTCACTTTTCTATAATTATATCTATATATTGCTGATAAATGTGCTCCATTTGGAGACAAATATTGGTTCCTTTGTATATGTTTTTTTCCCTTTTTGTTTGGTAGACTTTTCTAAACAAATCCCTAAAACAATTAGATTTAAATAATTTATATTTTTAGATATCAGTAAGGAATGAAAGAATCTATGCGTTACCGTTCTAAAACATCTGTGCTTCACTTTTTTCCCCTCTTTTTTTGCATTAGTTTTGGGACACCTAAGGGTCAGATTCTGTACCTTGGTTTGTTAGATATTTTAGATTGCAACTATATAATAGGGTTAAGTTTAATAACCCTTTTATCCTGAAAAGAAAACCAATACAAACACACGTTTAGACTCTTTTTTTCAGAAAGAGGGCAGAGGGGCCAGAAACGTGAGGCCTGTTCCATCATAGTCTCGGGTGCATCTGCCCTGGGCTACCTCTGTCTCTTTGCCTTTATTGTCAGACACCAAAGAAGGGACAGGAGGAGTCAGGAGTTCACAACATGGGGGTTAAGAAACAAAACAAAGGACAAGGGGGGGGGGGGGGTTTACAACATGGGGTTGGCATACAAAGAGGTGTAGGATTAACATATACAGCAAGAGATTCCTTGTCTAGGAGAAACATCTGTTTCTTCCTGTGTGAAGTTAAAACAGTAGAACATTCCTTAATAAAAAGAAAATGATTACATTCACATTTCTTTAACACTACATACTTTTAAAATAATATTTCAATTATAGTATTAAATATTTTTAGGCAGAAGTGAATTGTTTTGTTCCTGCTGTGTGCCATATTTATTTATTATTACTCAGCAACTTAAGTGCTGATTTTTAGACCTGAAATTGTCGGGGTCTGGGAGATTTTTTCCCTCTGTATGGTAGCCAAGTCTGCCCCCGGAGTTGTCTATTGATGCTGACCTAATTGATCTCACCCAGGTACCTGAGGAGTATCATGATTTAGGACAAGTCTTCAGTAAAAGTAAGGCTATCTCGAGCGTCAGGCAATGGAGACGTACATAAACAAATCCCTTCGAATCCACTGGGGGCAGGCTTCTTCTTTGTTGGCAAGAAGGATGGCTCCCTTCGCCAATGCATCGATTACCGGGGCCTAAATTAGATTACAGTAAAGAACAAGTATCCTCTTCCCCTCATCTGTTCAGCCTTTGAACCCGTCCATGACTCAACCATCTTCACTAAACTGGATCTCCGTAACGTATATCATCTAGTCAGAATCCACCAGGGGAATGAGTGGAAGACAGCCTTCAAGATACCCATAGGTCACTTTGAATACCTGGTCATGCCTTTTGGTCTCTGTAATGTCCCCGCAGTTTTCCAAGCTCTAGTAAACGATGTACTACGTGATTACCTCATCTTTTTCGTGTATCAAGATGAAATCCTCATACTCCAAGAACATATCTGATCGCCATCGTCATGCCCATCTACTTCTTCAACATCTCCTAGAGAACAGGCTGTCCGTTAAGGCAGAGAAATATGAATTCCACAAACCTTCAGTTAGCTTCCTCGGGTTCATCCTTGAGGGTAGGCAGGTGAGATCAGACCCAGAGAAGATCAAGGCAGTTTTGGAGTGGCCAGTCCCAACCAGTCCCAAAGACCCATAAGCAACTTCAAAGACTCCTGGGTTTCACCAACTTCTGCACCCTTAACAGCCCTCACATCCACCAAGACCATGTTTCAATGGACTGAAGAGGCCAACTCTGCCTTCCTTACACTAAAGGAGAGATTATCCCAGGCACCCATCCTGACCATGATGCTAAGAAGCAGTTCACCTTGGAGGTGGATGCCTCAGATGTGGGGGTGGGAGCAGTTCTCCCCCAATGGTCAGACTTAGAGGGGAAACTCCACCCATGCGCCTACTCCTCCCGACAGTTGACCCCTGCTGAAAGAAATTATGACATCAAAGACCAAGAACTTCTCGCCATAAAATTGGTCCTTGAAGAGTGGCGCCACTGGCCGGAGTGTGCTGGTCTAGACAGATCACAAGAACTTATCATATATCCAATCAGCTAAACGTCTGAACTCCCAGCATTCTCGATGGCCTCTATTCTTCTGCCACTTCAACCTGACCATCTCATATCGTCCTGGTTCCAGGAACATCAAACCAGATACCCTCTCAAGTTCACTCACGTCAGATGATTCAGACAAGGAACCAATTCTAGCAACCAGTTGCACCATTGGAGCTCTAACTAGGGAGATTGAGGATATAGTCAGCCAAGCCCCATAAGATGAACTCAACCCTGGTACTGGTCCACCCAACAGAACATACGTTACGAGATCGGTCTGCTCCTGTCTCATCTATCATTTTCATTCCGCTAAATTCTCAGCCTATCCAGGCACAAGTAGAACTATAAATCTCATCTCTAGATGTTTCTGGTGGCCTTCAATCCACAAGGACACTAAGGAATTTGTTTTGGCCTGCCAAATTTGTGCTCGTAACAAATCTTCCCACCAACCATCAGCTGGACTCCTGAAACCACTTCCAATGCCAAAATCTCCCTGGTCACACATCGCTCTTGATTTTGTCACTGGACTATCTACGTGACAAGGTATGGCCAACATTCTCACCATCATTGATCATTTTTCTAAGGCTTGTCAACTTGTCCCTTATCCTCAGCATTTCAGACAGCCCAGCTTCTGGTCAAGCACGTCTTCTGACTCCATGGTATTCGTCAAGAGATCCTATCTGATTACGGTCCTCAATTCATCACTCAGGTTTGGAAACAGTTTTTCTCAGCCCTCGATGCCAAAGCTTCATTAATGTCTGATTATCATTCTCAGTCTAACGGTCAGAACGAACACATGAACCAGGAATTGTAATCAACTCTCAGATGTCTAACCTCCACGAACCCATCTGACTGGTGCAAGTTTCTTCCCTGGGTTGAGTATGCCCATATTTCACTTGTGTCCTCAGCCACTGGCCTGTCTCCCTTCAAGGATTGACCTCCACTATTCCCATCCAACGAGAAGGATAGCTCGGTCACCTCAGTCCATCATCATATCCGCTGCTGTAAGAACATCTGGTCTAGAACTATCTCTGCACTTCACCGTACTGCTGATCAAAACCTCAAGTATACTGACAAGAAACGCACTCCCGCTCCACAGTACTGCCCTGGACTGAAGGTCTGGCTCTCCTCTCGAGACATTGCTTTAAGATCCATTTTGAAGAAACCCGCCCTTCCTTACAGCTGTCTGCCTTCGCCTGCCTCCTAGTCTCTGTGTTCACCCTACGTTCCATGTGTCCCAGATCAAGCCTGTCCAGACCAGTGTGTTGTGCCCTCCAGCACAACATACTGTGACCTGTCCTTGATCTCTGATTATGAGACTTCTCTACTATTCACCTCATCTTGGCTGCCAGGTAGCAGCCATTGAGGGAGGGACACCCCCTCAACTGGCGGCCGAACATCAGCATATATGGCAGCAAGATGGCCGATGCCGCTGAGGTGACGAATGGCTATGGTGAAGCGGTACCTTTCGCATCTCTGGCAACTCCTCCCTGTTCTCCTCTCCTCTTGTGGAGGGGATGGATATTGGAACAGGTCAGGACGAAGGTCTTGTACCAGCAAAGCATCAACCTCCATGAAGATTTCGGGTGAGTAATCAATACTGCTATCGGTACTGACAGAATCAGTTTTTGGCATGGGTGAATCGGGCAGCTGCTCCTGGCGGTACTTTTGTCAATGACACACAGGGGGCAGCACTAGCAGTGAAAAAAGAAAATTAGAAATTATTCTGCGCCCCAAAAGCATTTTCCCATTATTTATCATATCATTGTGTGAGGAATTGGCAGCCCTTGCAGCTGCAAGCGCCCTGCATCCTGTGAGAAGAGGCTGCAGTCCTGCATATTGCGCAGAGGCTAATAGGCTGAGAACTAAATGAGACAAGAAAAGGCCCTTGGGAGGTTCACCTCTGCGTCTCTCAAATGGACGGAGCAACGGGGCTTCATGGGGTTCACTCTACAGCACAAATTAATGGTCTACTAACGGAATTAATGGCTCTTTTCCAGTAGTACCAACTTTGAGTGGTGGCTAAAGTCAGTCACACCAAGGCGCGGGAGGATTCCCAATAGGCCGGTCTGTTTCAGGCTGAACCGGTCGGTGGTCGAACTGTTTTTTTTTTAATATCTACCCAATAATAAAACGCAGCCGAGGTGATGAGCGGGTGCGAAGCTGCCCTTGCAGCAGTAGGTGGCACAGCATCAGGCTGAGTCAATCTGATATTATGCGAGATGCAAACAGCCTCTCAATATTATAAAAACAAGAAAGAAACTGCAGTATAGTCTCTTGGTCTTTAATCAAGAGACTGTACACAGAAACCAAAGGTAACCCTGAAGGAACTGCAGAGCTCCACAGCAGAGACTGGAGGATATGTCAATAGGGCCACAATAAGCTGTTGCTCCATACAGCTGAGCCTTATGGAAGAGTGCATAGAAAAAAAGCCATTATTTGGTGTTGATAATAAGAAGGAATCTGTTGAGTTTTCCAAAAGGTCATGCAGGCAACACTCCAGGTGTATGGAGGAAGGTGCTCTGGTCAGATGAGACTAAAATGTAACTTTTCAGCCACCTAGAATGTTCTATATGTTTTTGGATGTTGGGATTTTTCAGTATGACTGGGGTGTTTAAAATTAAGAAGGGGAAAGAAAAAAGATGTAAGATATTTAAAATGTAGCTCTTCAATTTTTTGAGACATGCCTGCAGTTCATTGATACTGCAGGAGAGTGACGGAGAGCAAAACTTTCAGGAATTCAAAGGAAGGCTACAAGGAGTATGGCTAAGGTGATTTCTGTTTTTGTTTTTTACTTCTTTGGAATTGTTGGTAGCTTTTAATTAAATTCCCGTTAAGGTTAATGTCTACCATTAGATACCCTAAACTTATTTTCTTTTAATACTCATCTCATTTCTTTGTTCATCGCTGTTACAGAATCATAATTAGCCAATTTAAATGCCAACTCCTAATATTTTATATGTTAAATAATACTAATACTATGTTTTATGCAGACTGCTCTTTTGCATAAGTTATTCCATTTGTGCTGACAGGATTAACAATTAATGGCCAGTTGTAGTAGAAAGGCTAGAAAAGAAAATATTTTGAGGCTGTTCTTATCTTCTTATAATTATGGTTCTTATTGAAACATTGGAATATGTTAAAATTAGCTGTTTAAAACTTCTCAAAAGCTAGAGATTGGAAGTTGGCCACAAAATGTTTCCCCATTAATATTGGAACAGTTTGCCTGCAAACTTTATTTTTCATCTGGATATCACTTTAGATTTGAGTGTATAGAAGTGAATCAGTGATTTATCTTTAATTTAGTTTTTCCAGTTTTAGTTTAAAACCCCCCCCCCCACTATTCTGCAGTTTTTGCAGGATAAACATTAGCGCTCAGGAACCCACAGGGTCCTCATCCTAATGTTTAAAAAAACAAATTGTTTTGAAAGTTTAAATACAGGTCATTGAATGCAGAAGTATTTACTGTGACGAGACCGACAAATTGTTTAATAAGGCGTGAATAATACATAATTTAACAGTAAAGCACTTAAGCAGCTTCAACTATATGAAATAACGTTGTGTAACACCTGTGCTCTTACTGCAGGGGCCCTTTTACTTCATGAAAAATTCATTGTTTTCTAAGCTGCAGTGTTTCTTATTATAATAAAAGAACTTCAGTTTTCTTTACTTTTGTTAAAAGAAGTTTCTCTCACTACCGACAGTGTGCGTTATAAAAGTTCTTTCCTCTTACCTTGCCGTGAAATAAAGCTCAGTACGCTGCTCTTCGCATTGCGTTTTGTTTTGCACCTATTCAGGAAACTGTTGACTAATTTATTCTATTCATGAACGCAACTGTGCAGTTTGTCGGTTCGTCACCCTCTGGCTCCATTGAGACTCTCACAGTCTGTCAATCGGCTCGCTATTCTGTTCCAGATGAAAACAGCTCAACAATATTTGAAGGCTTTCAAAGAAATACAATGTAGGTATTCATTGTGATTGCAGTGTCACTGGGATTTATCTCTTTCATCTCGTTTTTAGCTGCAATAATAGGATTTAGGTCTGGTGTTATGCAACCTACCTTGATCGTGGAGGATTTTCACAAGATCTCTGTTGTGTCAGTTCACCCATAAACAAAAGCCAGTTCCTAATTCAGTTCAGAGCTCCAACATGAGCTCGCTGTTGCTAATTTTTCAAATTTTGTCTGAAATGAAGTTAATAAAACACATGGGTCATGGCATCATTAAGCAATGAGCAAATTGATTATACCTCTCTCTAGTTCCCTTTGCTCACATAAACAGTTTTTCTTAGTAGCCAAATTTCCATCACTGCTACTGTTCTCATTCCTGTATTATACTGCTTTAGTTGTCAGGGAGAAAATACATTTTGAGTGAACATGTTTTTTTTAGACAACAGGTGCATCTCAGAATTGTTTTTTGTATTTTTGTCACTCTTTTTAGAACGTGAAGCTTGTGTATAACATAGATGCATTACATGTAGAGATAAATATTTCCTACCTTTATGATATTTTTGATAATTATGGCTTATATGTTAGAAAATGGATGAATGGATATATAAAGTGACGGCTAAAGATAATAATAGGGGGTTTCTGTATAGAAGTGAATCTGTAAGTAATTTTTTTTCACCCACCTTATATTTGTTTATATTGAACAGTTATTTTGCCCATAATTTTACTGATTATTGTAATGCAGCTTTTTGTCACCAAGTTATCTGGGAATTTCTCAAAACCTTAACCAATTGTATCAATCTGTTACATCAGGTTGAACCATTATCCCCACTGGAGCACTGAGACACAAGATTGCACGTTAATAGGGGTTAATGTACAAGACACTAGGTGGAATAAATATGAAAATGAGGTATTTCTGTATGTATAACTATATACAAGCTGTTTTCCTCCAGCCTTAAAGCTATCATTGGTAATCCTGTTCAGAAACCCTTTTTTGTTATACTGGGTGAAATGGTCCTTCCATCCTGAGAGTAATCAATGCATTATGTGTTCAGAAAAGGAGGTTAAAAAAATTAACCTGCCCTGTCCAAATTTCAGGATTGTTCAGGAGTTTAAACAGACCAAGCAGCCTTTTGATTTCGGTCCTTTATACAATAATGGCACAGGGAGGATGGTGTAGGTTTAACTATATTAGACAAGTAAATATACATCAATAAGACAGTGTACAAGCACTGTCATAAGAGAGTTTGTTTCCATTTATAGGCTTTGTCATCTTTATGTCAATACCTGGTCTCTGCTCAAAATGCCCGGGCCAATGTTTTGTCCCAGTCCAGCCTTGTTTGCGGGTTTTGGGAAGATTTAACTGGTTACAATTTTCCGGTAATGGCTTTTTTTGTATTTTGGTAATTGTTCAGTATAAACAAGGAAAGACTTAATATGAACAATTTTCCCAGTACTTTAACAGTTTTACCGATACTTTATGAAAATAAACTTTTGCCAATTTAAAAAAAAAAAACACCTAACTGTACTTTCAGAGCAAATTTAGATTACAGTAAAGGTTATCTTTTACTTAATAAATCTAATATAATCTACAGATTGCTCTTATGGTAGCATGGTGGTTGAAGAAGTAGAGAGAGCTCTCCTGTCACACATATTGTGGGAATTTATATTTGAAACAGTCAGCTTGAAAGAGATACAAGTCACGATGTTTCGTTTCAAGACAATGTATGCAAATAATTTCGCAGTTTGCCCTGGGACAAAGGTTTTCTTACGTCAGTTTATGGATATTAAAAATAAGGTAAAGCTAATTAGAATCCCTCTTTGGATGGTTACAAAAAAAAAATAAATAAAAAAAAAGACCATACCCTAAGAACACTGGTGAAAGCCCTTCACACACTCTAAGGTACAATGGCTCAATGAATGGATAATAAGGCTACAGCAGCAGTCTGGACAGACGGTCAGTGATCTGCCTGCAGGGAGAATGGAAGTTATTTTACAGCAGATTGCCTCACACTGCCCACACAAGCTAATTATACAGACTATTCATGCGAATCATGTATGGCAAAAAATTAGTAATTGCAAAATCTTTGTTCCTGGTTTAATGTGCTACATGACAAAATTATGTAGATCTTGTTTTTTTTTTCTTTTTTCGTGTAATTTGTGTCTATTATGAGATTTTTCTTCAATGCACCGAGTGCACTTTGTGCATTTTAGCTCTGCCCTATGTAATGTGTGAAAAGGATTTGTCTCGGAGCTGATCTCTTGAGTAAAATGAGATGAAAGTTATCAGAGTACCTCTGGGGATTTATTTTCTTTGAAGTGAGGAAGGGTTTTTGTGCGTTGTGTATCTGATGTCGAGGTGAAAGAGGCCATGAATTTGAGTCTTGACATAAAGAGATGACAGCAGACTGTTTATGTAAGGCGGGTGGGGTGGGGGGTATGCAGCAATCACCTACCTGACAACACTCGGCTTGGCTCCCAAAACATGATCAGCGGTTTCTTTCAGACCAGCTATTGAGACGTTACAGCACTGCTGAGCAGGCTGTCTATGACTGGGAAACTGTACTGCAAGGCATGAAGGGTTCTAAAGGGTCAGTGCACAACGAAACACATCTCTCTATGTTCAAGTATCTGAAAGTGCATTCACTCTAAGGAACTTACAGAAATAATTTCTACTTTCTGCTTGGTTTTTTTTATCTCTTATGGCATAGTTTAAATAATTAGTACCATCCTAGTGAGAGAATTTGGATTTGATAAACGAGTAGAGTTGATTGGAAGTACATGAAGTATTTTGTCCTTGCTTATGTAGATCCAACTCCTTTGGAAAGTTTGTGTCTCTCCTGGTAAGATTGTTAGTTAACAAGCAGATTCTAAGTCAATCTTTTGTGATAAAGGATTCTGATCAAGGCCGCAGCTATTGAATATTCTAGTAATGAAGTACACTACGGAATAATTATTCACTTCAGTAAGTTAATAGTTTTGTGCTATGCCTCGAATAGATAGAACCTATGCCAGGATTACCCAAACTTTTTATATTTTTCGTAAGACCCCTACCCAAATCTGCTATGTCTTTATTTGTCTCCATCAGAAGTGTGTACATTCAGATTGAGGCACATGTCCCAGCACCCCATCTACAGCCTTTGACTCATTTAAAATCTCTTCATCGGGAACTCTTTCCAATATATTTTATTTCATTAGAAACGGGGAGCTTGGACTTGCGTATCTTTGTCCAGAGCTGACTTGTCACGGTGTCTGCAGCATCAAATGATGTGATTATTGTTTATTCCCAGTACTATAGAGAAAGAATAGCCTAAAACATTGTGATTGTTGTGTCTGAGAGCAATCTGCTGATACTCCTCATTGTTTTGTCCAGTTTGCTTTAAAAATAAGATGACACAAATTTAATCTGAAGTCAGACAAGCTCTTTGTAGAAATTACAAGCTGGAGCTGTTTAAGTACCCCACTTCTTATTTCCTTTGGATAAGAGGTTCTGCCTCCTCAATGATTCAAACAATATGCTGCACTGAACAAGACAGGAAATCATTCCTACTTGTGACAGTCAAACTGTCTAACTTCTGCCTTTGACAACAAGCCCAACAGACTGTCCATGACATTAACATCATTCATACCACTGGCAAATGTAGGTTTAGTTATATTCCTTTAACCAAGAATTTGGCATTACATCAAACAATCCTGTCTTATAATTAGTGACCAGCTTTTAACATGTTTCCACTGGTATTTTGACACTTTCTTGTTGGCGATGAGCTCTAAATGTTTAAGGTTGGAAGCACTCCTTGCCATCACCTTCATTTTTAGCAACACCCACAGATTCTTTCTCAGATTCAAGCTGGGAGTCTGTCTGGGCTTGTCCAAAGACTTCAAACCTAAATGTGCCGGGGGGGGGGGGGGGGGGGGAGTGAATAATTTCAAGAATCCAAATGATCAGAGTCAGTTTTATTTGCCAAGATTATGTGCACAAACAAGGAATTTTACTTTGTTTTGAAACATTTGCAGCATATATAGCAAGGACAAAGGTCTAAACTTGAGCGGATATAAAATACATATTCATTTTATTATAAATTTTCTGTCTCTGAGAAAGGGCTTAAATTCAGGTTCATATTTTTCTGACGTACATTTTGACCAAGTATTCTGATACATCACTTTGGTACATGACTTAATTTTGATTTGTTAAAAAGTGTTGCCTAAAGAACTACCAAACTGTTCTTGCTTTGTGGTGCATCGTTACAGCTCCATATTTGGTGTTTACCTAAGTGGGCTTTGTAGGAATACAACACCTTTTGGTTGCTTTAATTGTAAAGATTGATTATGCCCAGTGATAATGTTGTTGTAAGAATAGGAAATGCATCACTCAAGGCCTTATTGTGGGGTGCTTGAACCCTGCAGAAAGTACACACTTATTGGAAATAAATGATCAAATATGATATTTTACACTTAGAAGAACCCTAAATGAAAGTTTTTGTTATGAATTTAGAAATAACTTTAGTCTATAACAATCTTCTTTTGTGGGACAGTGGCAAAATATGGGATGGGGGTAATACGTTAATCAAATTTTGTGTACTTTATTGTAAAGTGTTACTGGGATGGGAATGATAACTCCCTAATGCATAAATGTTAAATAATCTTCACATTGTACAATAATTTCCTCCAGATGGGGAGGGTCTCTAAAACCATTGCTTCTTTTTCTAAGGTTTTGGAAGAGCAAATAGGACTAAATTTCTACATTGCAGCAATCTGTAATTTTGTGAAGCAAAGTTTTAAGTTTCAGAATCATTGACACAATTTTCAGCTAAAGGGAAAAGCACTTTGGGAGCGCCACGGAGCGTCTTATCAATCAGTGCCTGTACACATGAAGTAAACACGCTGCACAAAACTGTGCAGAGAGAGAAACTATAACTAGACCCCAGATCAGAAGAGTTGACAATTTCCTGACCAGGTTCAGAAAGTATTGCTGTTCAAAAAGGATTGCTGTGGATTGTTGTTTGATAGAACATAATAGTTGCATGTTTTTTTACCTGCCTCTGACACAATAATACCTGCTCTTAATTTTGTGTTTTATTTTTTGTAGTGCTGGGCGATTAACCAATTACAATGTTTTATCAAGAAACAGAAAATTACAGTAATATTGATTTAGGTAAGCTTTGAAGTTCAATAACACATACACTTAGCCCACCATTATTTTCATATGATGAAAAAGAAATTTCAACTAGTGGTGCTAACTTGATATACATTGTATTATGCAGGCTACATTTTTTTTTACTTACACCAAACTGCAAACTGATTTTGTGCACAAAGATATTGCTAGTTGAGAGTGCATTTTTTTTTTAATCTTACAATGTTTTAGAGAATAGTGTTTAAGTTTGTGGTAATTAAAAAAACATAAACCAATAACTAATCACTAGCCTTAATAGTTATTAATGTTTATACTCTTTGATCTACCAGTTTGTATTGAAACAGGTGTTGTTTTAGAAACTGGTCAACTCATTTGAGACTTTGAGATGAATAGAATTAAAAACAAAAAAAGGATGCCAAAATTAGGAAACCTGACATATTTTGTCATCTCTGCCTTTAATTTTCTTGGTGCTTATTAACAATCACAAGATAAGATCCGTTTCAATCTTGTCTTAATCACAGCCATCTCTTATTGTAGCTCCTTAAGCAACTGCTTTAGCACTCTCAAAATCGCAACATATAATTGCAGAGGAGACTGTAATAACATGGGTGAAAAAGATCTGTCCATTTTTTATATCTATTTCCAAGAAAAACCTCAGAGTTGCTAGAAGTCCAAAGTACCTCATCAAAGACCTGTCATATCTCGTCTTTGATGTTAAAGACATTTTCCTTATTTGAAAGGCATTCTCAGCTCTGACTGTAAGGCGTTTGTGCTTGAAGGGTTTTTCACACCTTAAGGGTTGCTGAAATCTACCATTGTCCTCCATTAAAACAGATCCTAAAGGTAGAATTTAAAACAGGGTTAGTTTGTAGACAGCTGACACTTGCAGAATCCAAATTCTATTTTTCAAACACAATAGTTTTGCATTAACCAGCACGCAGCTGAAATGGTTATCTGTGAACATTTGGTTTTGAAGCGTAAAGCCTGGTTTGCTTGGTAAGAAGCTGTGATTTGAGTGTAAAGTGACAGACTTTGCAGAGGTGTTTTGATTTCTTACCTGTAGTGGAAGTCGACAAGATTAGAGCGAAGATCTTGCAGTTCAAAAACAGGCATTGGCACTGTGCTCAACGTGGGTGCAAGTAAGCAGGTCAAAGAAGTCAACGGGAGAGTTGTGAGGATGGTTTTATCAAAGAGCACATCTCTACATTTGTCATGTGTGTGATGGTTGGAGGGAACATTGAACTCTTTCTGCTGTGCGTGACCTAAGAAAGTCTTTGCTGTGTTTTAGGACACAAGTAATGGGAATTCTAAAAATAAATAACAAGGTACTTAAAAGATTGTCCTCACTTTAATTCAAGTCATTTTAGTAAACTGTCTTAGTTCAAAATTGCCAGATTTATTTTCTCTTTGTGACCTGCTTTCAGATAAGTGGAAGTTAGATGGATGGTTTTCAAATCGTTGGTACAAACAAGATAAACAAAATAATGCATCAATTATTTGGCAAAATTTTACTTCACAGCTTTTATACCACAATTTGTTCAGTTTTTTATCTAAGCACCCACATAAAAATGGTGACACAGACCTGCTACGTCCTCAGCTATTGTTTGCTTTCCTAACAGCCATATCCACGTGCAGCCCTCCTGGTGAATCTGGCACTGGGCTGCGTTTTGTTCATATTGGCCCCATGTGTGCCTGCTTGGAGTGGTGGGAGTGTGAACAGTTGTCCTCAATCTTGACATTTTTTTTTTCCTTTCTCTTTTCTTTCCTGAATGTTTTGCCAAGCTGGATTGCATGTAAATGGATTATCAAGGCATGGAGTGAGATTATCAGTTGATATTAATTGCATTAAACATTGGCAATGTAGCTATTAAAATTGTTGTCTGGTGTTATACTGATAAGTAGCTGGCTGTAACTAGTAAATATGGTGGATGGTTTCAGTGAATAATTAAAAATTATGTCTTTTGGTGTAAATATATTTAATATGCATCTCTTTATTATATTTATCTTATTGTTTTCTTTTTAAAATATAGTTTTTCATAAGTATGCAGTAGACAAATTTGGCAGGGAATTCTCGTACTATAAAAACTTTGAGTAAACATATAAGTTTCATATATATAAAGATTTCATAACAAATATGTAAAAGTATATAACTGCTGTTATGTAAAGCAGAGACACAACAGATATCCCAACTGCTTTTAAATTAAAATAATCTCTTGTTAGTAGCAATGGAATTATGAAGCTAGATATATATATTTTTTTGGTTTAATAAATATGTTTCACAAGTCAATGTATTTATATATTATTTAATTCATGCACAATAATTCATTTTAATGCAGTTCACTGCTTATCTATTTCTAAAGTGGTCTCAATGCCAAAAAAAACAAACAAACAAATTATTATTTTTAGTGCTTTAACAAAAGGTGTCATTGATTAAAAAATTGTTTTCATAAATCCCAAAGATGCTTAAGGAATCTGTAATCAGTGTTTAAATTATCCAGTTCATGTCTGAGAAGTCAAAGGAATGATTTTAGATTTCAAAATAGCAATAGTAAGTCTTAAACAAAACCACAGTGGAACTGTCCTTAAGGAAGCTTAGAAGCAGATGATAACATTTTTGCTTTGTTTTAGTGTTGTCATGGCAATTGATCAGCAAGTCAAGGTATTCTCACAGTGTAAATAACACGTCTGTCACTGTGTCGTTGTTCTATTTGTTGTGGTCTTATTGGCTGAATGACAGCGTGCAGCAGTGGGTGTCAGAGAGCTTTACCGCTACTCTGTTTCAGACAGCTGGAGAAAACTCCAGTACCTGCGACATGTCTGGCACCTTGTAATAAGAACTTTAAACAGTAGGAATGGTATTCCTAAA
Organism: Fundulus heteroclitus; assembly: GCF_011125445.2. Classification (NCBI taxonomy): domain Eukaryota; kingdom Metazoa; phylum Chordata; class Actinopteri; order Cyprinodontiformes; family Fundulidae; genus Fundulus; species Fundulus heteroclitus. The sequence continues at coordinate 30,587,910 of NC_046382.1, read as the reverse complement.
ACACAACATACAATTTTTAAATGATGGACAAAGCCCACTTAGCACACAGAGTAGATACAGAATTGTACAGTGTCTTTCAAATGTTTTATGTCAGCATAAACACCTTTTCTGAAAGGCTCCAAAAGCTGCAGCACCACTAAGCAAGATGCATCACACCATGGAGACCAAGGAGCTCTCCAAACAAGTCAGGGACACAGTTGTTGAGAAGTACAAGTCAGGATGGGATTATAGAAAGTATACAAATCTTTGATGTTCCCCCAGAACACCATCAAATCCATCATCTTGAAATGGAAAGCATATAGTACCACAACATACCCCACAATGGTGATCTGGTCAGGACAGCTCACAGACAGGCAAGGAGGCATTACTCAGAGAGGCAACACAAACGCAAAAGGTAACCCTAGGCTTTATGGAAGAGGAGCCAGAAAAAAAAGCCATTATTTAGTGTTAAAAATAAGAAGACACATCTTTAGTTTGCCAAAATGTACGTGGGCAACTCCCCAAATGTATGGAGGGAGGTGCTCTGGTCAGATGAGACTAAGATTGAACCTTTTGGCCACTGAGGAAAATGCTGTGTCTGGCGCAAAGACATCACATCACCCCAAGAATACAGTGAAACAAGGTGTTGGCAGCATCATGCTGTGGGGATATTTTTCAGCAGCAGGGACTGGGAAAATGGTCTGAAGAAAGGGAAATATAGATGGTGCAAAATACAGGGATATTCTTGAGCAATACCTGTCAGTCTGCCAGTGATTTGAGACTGGGATGGAGGGTCTCTTACCAGCAGGACAATGACCTGAAGCATACCGCTAAAGCGACACTCAAGTGATTTAAGGGCAAATGATTAAACGTGTTAGCATGGCCTAGTCAAAGTTCAGCTCTCAATCCAACTGATAAACTGTGCTTAGACTTGAAGACTGCTGTTCAGACATGAAAACCAACATAAAGGGCAGTTTTGTCTAAATTAATGTATCAAAATCTCAGTGGCAAGATGTCGCGAAGTCATAGTCTTGTTCAGACACTTGCAGCTGGAATTGACGTGGAAAGGTTGCTCTACAAAATACTCACTTTAGGGGGGTGAAAACTTATGCATGCTGACGTTTTTTGTCATTTTGCCCTATTTGTTGTTTGCTTCACAATAAAAAAAAGAATACAACTTCAAAGTTGTAGGCATGTCCTGCAAATGAAATGGTGCAAAGATGTTGTGAGGCAGCATTACATGAAAAATGCCAATGGGGTGAATACCTTTCGAGGCCACTGTACCTTAAGACTGGGAGGCAATCCAACTAACTACTGTTGTCAATACAACTGTTACACAATAATAGTTCAAACGGTGTTGCCCCACTTAAACTCTTTTTTAATGTAAATATGTAGTTAATTAGGCGTGGGAGGTGAATTGAGATGTAGGGATGGATGATCCTGAATTAATCAAAAAATGTCACTTCACTTTCCATTCAGAGGCAGAAGCAAAAATCTGATGTCACTTGCCACTGTAAAGCCGAGGACGATCAAGCTGGCAATACCCCAACGTCCCCATGACTCTTCCTCAACCCTTTTTTTGTAAAGGAAGCTTACAGATTACAGGAACCATCATCATTTTCCCTCCGACTCAGAGAATGCAAAACCAATTACAAAATAATTCCTCTAACAGGAGTTCCCAGACAGTCTGACAGCATTCTGTAGCTTTTAAATATGTATTCAGACACACAGCAGGGTCATTTGGTGTTTGTTAGTTTTTATTTTTTTATTAAACAAAATCAACTCTTCCCATGTATTTTGAAGTGTGAAATGTCATTATTTTTTCCATGTATTCTCACAGTACAATCAGTTAATGTTGATCTGAAAGAAAACATCTTTAAACTTGGCACTTAGAAAACCACCACAAAGAATTGTCACCTTTATTCATTTAGAACAAAATTTACAAAGCCATTCAAACAGTCGTTTTTTTTTTTCAATCTGTTAGATTTTTTTAACCCCAACCGTGAAGAATATTCAAAATACACTTTTTAATGTTGCTTTTTATTTGTACTTACAAATATCTACATTAAAGTCTTAGTGTCCCGTCATGTGTCATCTCACTTTGTAATAAAAATCCTTTGTACGGTTTATTTATATCTCCTCATACTGTAGGCACTCCAATTAGCTCTGCACTCTCCTGTTTGAGCTCGAGTGTTTGTGAATGTTTGTCATGCTCAAATAGATGTCCCGTGGCTGGGCTCTCTGGCTTCTGGGATGGGTCCTCCTGGCACTGGTTGGTAGGACAATGGCATGGGTGTCTTGACTGGGCTCTGCCGGAAGAGACCCCCATTGGGCGCTCTGTGTTTGCACCGGATAGAGGGCATTGTGGCACTGCTGAGCGGCAGGGGCAAGGTCCTGCCAGCGGCTGCTCGCAGTGTCCTTCCTGCCCCATGGCTCTCCTGGAGGAAGGTGGTCACAGACAGAGGCGAGGGCCCACGGTGTGATGGGTAGTCTCGAACAGACAAGGCCTCAAGAGACTGACTGGGCTGCATACTGCCAATGTCAAGGGCGGAGATCTCGATTGACTGACCTGGCAGCTGCTTGTGTGCTAGGTCCTCGTCCAGGAGGCTGTTCAAACGCTGGTGGACCTGTTCCAGGTTCACTTCTTTGTCCTAAAGATGGATGAAAGGGAGGGCAGTGCCAAAGAGTGGATGAAGAATAAAAGAAGCCAGAAGAGAGAATTGTGGATAGAGGATTTATTGGAACGGAAAGAGCATGGATGTTATTTAAGAGGAGGGTGATAAATAAAAGTGAAAGTAAATGCCAAGTTGGAGAAAAAAAAAAGGTCAAAGAGGAAATGAAATGAAAATGCAGAATGAAAGAAGAGATATGTTATAGTTCCCAGTTTCATCTTCACTCATAAATACACTCCATGCAGTCTATTCAGCGATCATAAGAACATGTACTGCACATGAAAGATGCTGAAATAATGTTTATTTCAGCTTCTTTCCCACAAAGAAAACATGTTTTACTTTGCTGTTTTAAAGCCAATAATTTGAGTTTTCAATAGTAAATTTCAGCTACTGCCACAAAAGATCTCCCATTTAACGATGGATGTGTTGCTTCTTTCATAAAGGTTGAATTCCTTTGTACAATTGAGTGACCAAGAGACGAGAGACATCCACAGTCAGAATCATCTGATCACAAGACTGATTCCAATGCAACACACAAATGTAAAGGCAACAAAATTTAAATAAGAACAAATTGTTTTTGGTAGGAGTGTGATGATGCATCCAGCTCACAAGATGGTGCATGGTATTGACCAAAAACGTATGATGCTCTCTTTTGTTTGTTTTTCAATGAACATTTATCTCATTTTATGCTGTATTTTTAAGAAACCCTGTACAGTGTGGGGTATTTCAGTTCATATTTAATGACCAAAGGCAGTCTTTTCACATTACAAACTGTGAAATGTCACTTTTGAATAGCACATATAGCAACAAAGATACTATGGTTAGCCAGCAGTGGTAAGCTCTAGCTACTACAAATTAAAACTTTTATGTCACTCAGAAATTTTTTTTTTAATTCTTCTTCTATGAAACACTCGAAATGCTGTCATACGGAAAACAAAATGTACAACTGGTGGAAGCATCAGTAATGCTTTTGCAGCAGAGTGTTGTTATTATGCCCGAGGAGCTGTTTGTAAGCACACCTTGCTATCTGGGCCTAAAAATAAGAGATTGAACTTCCTTGGCCAGACAATTGTGTGCTGACAGCAACTGGATAGCAGTTTGTCAAACAAACTTCCCTTAAATATGTTTTAACATTGCAGGATCTTGTGCCGATTTCACCACACCCCTAATTCTTAAAATAAATTAAAATATATATATATTAAATGGAACTTGTATGGCTTTTAAACACCCATTTACTGTGAAATGAAGAAGCCAAATGAAGAATGTGTCTGTTTGAGACTGATTTCCCAATACATTTCATCATGCTTCATATTGGCCTTTTTTTCTCTTTTCATGCACCCATTTAAGTCAGACAAAACAAGATGGTCGAATATAGGACAGACCATGAGGTGAAACAATGGATGATGTGCACTCCTGCCCTGCCCTACTGCCCTGTGACAGCCAATTACTATCAGTGCGATGTTTCTCTGTAATCTAGGTCATGGAGAGCCTAGGTGCTTGAATAGAAGGAAGCAAGACTTCCTTTCTTGTCTCTTCTTTACTTGTTTTGTTAAGCCACACAAAGAGCAGGTGAAATGTCTGCAGGAACATAAAAAAAACAAGAAAGAACAGCCAGCTCCCTTCTTTTGAAGCTCCAAGGACAGTTTGGTATGTCGGGTCTTTCCTAATTTGAATCAAAAAATCTCAGATTCTTGTCATGTCATATGTCAATAGACCAGAAACCCATAACAATAAGCCATAATCAGTTGTTACCTGCTAAAGATTCTGATTTTTAGGCAAAATGCAAAGTGTCCTTTGCAGTTTAACGGTGACATATCATAGCAGCTAATTACTACATAGATAAACAAAGCTTGATATTTTGAGAAAATATTTTGATAATCAGATTGTATCTACACTGATCAACAAAGCGAAAACCACATCAAGTAAACAATACTCATGATTGGACTACAATCACGTGTCCTGGCCAAGGAAAACACCCGGGGAGGGCAGATCTGCCCTGAAGAAAAGTGTCCTCAAGCTTTTAACTTTGAGTCACACAAGAGAAACTGCCTTTCTACACCTTTGGAAATTAACGCAAACTTTGATTTACCCCCAATTGGCTCAAAGATCTCATCGCTAAATCCTATTTTGCCACAATACCTAATCTTTGTTTGTAACGACTTTGCTCTTAGTACTTTGTCTCTTTAAAAAAAAGCTTAACTCATAAAAGCCTTAATTGGGACAAACTCAAATTTTTTACAGAATTTGATTTTAGTTTTAATTGCATTTTAACAATGAAAAATTGTACAGACCTAAAGGCATAGTAGTGTTGTACAGTTAATTTATGTGAGCATCTTCGTGACTAGGATCAGCTCAAAGATAAAGACATGGATGCAGAGTTTTGTTAAAAGCTTAACATTCAATCATATCATAAACATAAGGGAACAAAAATAGTAATTCAAATATGGTTTGCTTCTCTCTAAGTGCGGGATTAAAGTTTTGCCAAAGACTGTTAAGAGGAAAGTTTTTCTAATAAAGATGTAATACTATGCTACAGAAAAACTGTGTGACAGGGCATCTTGAAGCAACTCAAACTCTCATTAAAGCCACAAATGAGAGCCATGCTAGCAGTTTTCCCAGGCTTGGTCCTGACCCAGAAGTCCCTAGTAGCATCTCATTTCAAAGATAGATTATTAGTGCTATGGATCTTTTCCTTTCCGGTCCAAGTATTGACACGTAGAAAATGTAAAAGCATTTTCTTGTCGAACCATTTTGCTGATCCCTTGTGGATTTTTATTTTAAACAGCTTTCACTGTACCCACACACTATGCCTGGTGCCACCCATAAATTTGAACTGATATTCAAACCAAATCCTTTGAATATGATATGTTCATTCTCTGCAGGCTTGAAAAGTAAGCTGCAAAAAAAAAAATTGTTCTAAGAAAAATACCCTAGATATGACACTATCGGACTGTTTTTCCATTTTTCGGTTTTCAAAAAAATATGGTGTGCTATGATCTTGACAGACCATATAATATTTGGGCTTTATGTTGCAGCGTAAATAAATGTTATAATTCCTGATAAACAAATGTATTCTGTTGGGAAAATGTTTGATTAAAAACAACCTACTCTTTACATTCGTAGTCAATGTGGGAATTATTTGGTGTATTTCAACAGGACCGAACATTATTTTGTGTATTTTAGTCGAGTAAAAAAGTATATGGTGTCTTACGCTTTAGTCAGCAAGTTCTGTACGGGTCTGGTATTGAACCATTCATTTTAAACAGGTGTGTAGAAACCAGGGGAACATCTAAAATATGCAGGACACTGGCAGCTGAGGAATGGAGTTGAAAAACCCTGTTCAAAATAGGCTAGATTTAAACCAGACAAGCTTGAACGTGGTGTTGATATAGAATTTATTTTACTTTCCAAAAAAAAAAAAAAAAGAAGTATAAATCTTCATAGAAATCTTCTTATTCCTTGGGTTTTGCAAGCATGATTGAACAAATGCTTAGTTTTAATTCCTGCTAAATCTCATATTATTTAGCATTCTGAATATTCCCCTTCTTTGTAAAACCAGAAATATTGGCTTGATAAATTTTTTTTTGCAATACTGCAGTTTGTACATGTCATGTGTATAAAGTGCACACAAGTGCAAATCTCTGTTCACCTCTTGTTTTGTAGTAGTCCTATGCAATTATTTTGAGAATGTTTGTAAACCAAAATACTTCAAACCCTGGAGGCAAATTAGAGATTTAGAATACCTGACAAAAAGTTGTTTATGGCATCCAGCAAATACTTTTTTAATAGTATGCAGGTTAAAACGACAAAAGAACATTATGTCGACCTGAGCATTGTAGACTTCGTGATCACAGCTTTGAAAATCTTTTGCAACATTCTGGTCTATTTTGCTATTAATAATTCCTCCATTCTTTGCTACTTTCTCAGCGCTATCCTTTCTTAGACATTTTTTTTTTTTAAAGTTCAAGCCCACAGAGAATAGGAATTCGATCAAGGAAAGATGCTGGGTGGAAACACCTCAACACGCCTACAAAGATAACAATGTCACACGATTATAACATGTGGCCGGCAAGTATTGCAGCCTTTGAATAGGACCACAGCTATGAATTTCACATGAGAACACTGTGCAGTTTTAAAAGCAGCTGCAGGCATACACTGAAATAGATGTTCCCGGCAGTTACTCTTATTCTTATTGACATGGAAGATAAATGCCTATGGAGTTTGATTTGGTCTGTTTTCATTATGGCAGTGGGCCTTAAATGGGTGTTTTCATCCAGTATTGTTGGACTGTCAAGTCAAACAGGCTGGTGAAGGCTCACACTTTAGTTTAGGGATCCATGTCAAGCCTTAGTTTTCTGGACGCCTCATGCAGAGGGGCTGCCCAGTTCACAGCAGCGAGATAAAGGCAGAGCTCTAAAGCATTAAGACTTGAATGGATTAGCTAAAGAGAGCTATTGCACAACTGAAGCGCTTATCGACTCAGAGTACAATTTCAGTTTGTGGTTTGGAGTTAGCAATACAACGAATACTTTTGTCTTCACGGCTTCTCCCACATGAGCACCAGTGACTGATTTTGTGAAACCAATCGTTTCTCTTATGTGTCACCATGAGAGAAGCCTTTGAAGTCCCAGGCTGAACACCCCGCCTCTTTCCCGACATGAGAAGGAATGAGCAAACTGATGTCTGAACTATCACCAAGGGCACACCTATTATAACTGGGTGTACTGAAGCTCTACTAAATCGGGGCTGGCGTCAGCGCCTGCTGGATCCATAAAGTAGAGTGTGGCAGTGGCATCCCTGGGCAGGACCGGGGGGCCCGGCGGTCTGGGTCTCGACCGGGGCCTTGGTGGGGCAGGGGGACCCGTGGTGACCACCATGGCCCGGTTCTGGTTTAGCAGGGCTTGGCCCGATGAGTTGTCGGCGGTCACCTCTTTGGGCTGCTCTCTCCGGCAGTGGTTGCTGTTCCACCAGGTTTCCAGCGCGGCTACCAGGAGGGCGAGTAGAAGCCCTGCGGCTAAGATGCAAAACACACCAGCAAAGCTGTGGAGACGCAGCGCTCGTCCTTCTGGCTGTGCGTCTGTGTGGCTCTGCAAGTCACAGCGACCTTTCTTTGGCCACCATTTTTGCTTCAGGATGTCTAGATCACCTTTTTCCTGAAGTTCTAAAATCCTGCAGAGAGGAAAACAATTTATTTTAGACACATTGGGCTTAGGTGTGCATTTTCATGTTGAAACACTATAGGACAGCAGACAAATCCATCAGTTGTACTGACTGAAATAAAATGCTACCTGAAAAAATTAAAATATCCTTTAATGTCCCTCTGTGGGGAATGGTAGGCAAACACATCAGAGCAGATATTGGATAATCAACAGTTTTTAGAGACCAACATGAAAGACATTTGGAAAATAAATTCAGGGCAGATCAGGACAATTACCACACTATTATTATGTAACAATAATTAAATACCACAGCTCATTAAATGTAATCAGGAAAAATGCAGCACTGCTAATGTTATCCATTTGCATTGACTGTAAGATCATTAAAAACCCATAGAGGGTAAAGAGCTATTAAACACTGCAGGTTTTAGTTTACAGCAGCGGAGTGCAAGACATAATGATTGATTTTAAACAAGATCTAAAAGACCAGTTCTTGAAAACCGCGATGGACAAAAAAAATAATGAATTTAAAAATTGAATACCACTGCAAAGAAGATCAAATGGTGCGGTTAACCTGCAGGAGCACAGAGAGCGTAGGAGTAACAGATGTAGCACGAACACGAAGGAGTGCAAACACAGGTGCGATGTCCCCCTAGACTGTTTACTTGCTGTGATTTGGAAGCTTTTTAGGAGTTGTGTGATATACAGTTCTAGTTTCCTTATACGTTCAAAGTAAATTTACCCTCTACGTCTAACCCATCTCTTAGGGGAGCATTCTGGGGCCATGGGTCTTGTTTAGGGACCCAAAGTGGTCGTCTGTGGTATTCAAACCTGGGAACTCACGGCCTCTCCAGGAAACAAGCACTTTGCTTTAACCATTAGGTCACCACACGCCGCTGGGTAGTTTTTATGTTTTATACCATATAAGGAATATTTCAAAAGCAAAAATTGTCTGCTTTTAGTTTCAAAATGCCTTGGTAGAACTGGGGGATATAAAAATCACAAAACTAGGCACTAAAAAACTAATAATTTTACTAGGATAGTATTATAGGTGCAGTTCAAATAATTAGAATAAAATCAAACAGTTAATTTACGTCAGTGATTAAATTCAGAAAGTGAAGCTCATTAGACATTACACATAGTTCATTTTGATGATTATGGCTTACAGATTTATCCAGTGTCTTAATTAGAATTACACTTAAGGCTACCAAAAATCTATCTTTTTTAAATGCAAAAATGTGACATTATGGTCTTAATAATCATGGGGAAGGAAGCATATTTGACAGTTCTCTTAAAGACAGTCAGTGGCATCCCCCACAAGGATGGTGGGCTACAAAAGGTCATTGCTAAGGAAGCTGGCTTTTCAGAGTGCCATCTAACCACAGATTTTAGAGGATTGTGAAGAAAAGCACATTAAGTTGTGCAGAGATTCACAATGTGTCGGCCTCAGCTGGGGTTGGTCCTTAAAGAGAAACCACACACAAATGCATCTAGGACATAGGCTAAACCTGTTACATTCATTTTGTTAAGCTACTCCTGAACCTGAGATAATATCAGAAGCACCTTACCTGTAGTAAGAAGAAAAAAGGATTGGACTAAAATCCTCTTTTTACATAATTTTACATTTCATTTGGAGATCAAGGTCCCTATCGTCTGGAGGAAGAATAGAGAAGCACAGAATCCAGACTGCTTAAGGTCCGGAGGGAGTTTTCTATGGTCAGTGATGATTTGTAGAGCCATGTCACCTATGGGTGATGATCCACTGGGTGTTGTCAAGTTCAAAGTGAGCACAGTAGTCTAGCAGGAAATTTTACAACCCTTAAGGCCCCAATTTCCCATTGCTAACAAGCTTTATGAAGATGCTGATTTAATTTTAGAGCCAGACTCGGCATCTGCCCACTCTAGCAGAAGTACCAATACCTGTTTTAATGACCATTGTTTCTCTGTGCTTTTCTGGTCACCAAATTAGTCCAGCTAAGCCCAACAGGGAGTCTATGGGGTATTATCAAGAGGAAGAGACACCAGACCCAAAAATGTTGACAAGCTGAAGGCTACTATTCAAGCAACCTGGGCTTCATTAACTCCTCAGCAGAGCCAGACTGACTGCCTCCATGCTACGCTGCAGTGATGAACTATTTAACGCAAAAGGATTGCCGACAAACTATGAGTGCATATAATGTACAATACATGGACATACATATAGGTAAGCAAAAAAAAAACAAAATTATTGAATGCTTTTAAATGGTGTTTTATAATAATGTTCAGGGGAAAATTAACAGACACTTTGTAATAAATCTAAATAAAATTAATTACTAACATGATTTTTTTAAGGACATTGTAATTTATTAAAAGCACCTGTATATTAGCCTTATAATTTTTTATTTCAAATTTTCAAAAAAAGGCGTCATTTAATTTGCCGTTGATGTGTAGACAGTCATGCATAGAAATCTACTCCTCTTGCAGTTTTGGAAGGCTTTGCTAATTTTCTTTAATACAAAAATGACTAATTTGATGTTCTTCTCGGTTTCTGCCAAAACATTATTGGCTAATGCGTCACTAAATGCTTCCAAAAATGCTGTTTAGGAAAAAAGCCATCACACCATGTTTAATTTGAACAACTATATCCTTTTTTCCTTTCTTCTCGTGCTTCCAGAAGTGAAGCCATCAAATTTAATGGACGTCTTTTCTCTAATTACCAGTCTACATTTCACTTTCAGTAAAAAAAAAAAAACAAGCAGCTTATTTGGTGCATAGCTGCTAATTTGCAGCAAAATCGATATGTAGGTAGCAAACACTGGACTGAATCTACTGTGAGGTTATGGACAAAATTCAGCAATTTAGCCCAGACACATAGTTAGGTGCATCTGCATTGAAATGATTAGTTATGCAGGTTATTGTCCTACTGCAAGGAATGTTAGTCATGAGACTACACAGGGTTATATTCACCTGACCCTAAATTTTGAGATACATTCACATTTTCTCTTATATTCAATGAATCACAGAGTGATCAATCTTCGTATTAGAGGTCATATTCCACAGATTGGAGAAATGCTGTTGGCCCTATCTAGTATTTTCAAAACCTACCACAAAAAAGCTTGTGGAATAGATCAATGCTATCTCTATAAAACAAATGTTTAGTAGAATATTAGGATTCTATCCACACCTTTCAATGACTCTAGATTGGTGCCAGCTGTGGCTCAGGTGTTGGAGCGGTTGTCTTTTAAAGGAAGATTGTCACGGTGGTCTCCGATCCCATTCACGCCTCGTGTTCTCAAAATGTGAACACCATCACGCTATCATGACGCATAATGAACTCTCAATTATTGGCAAAATAAAATTCTTACCATGCATTTTCTATTCCCCAGTTGATAATGAACAAAATGAGCTGTGAAGTTTAACATTTTACACCTCCCACTTCAGTGTAGGAGTCATTCATATCCTTGTGATTTTTTTTTTATTTTTTTATTTTTTTACTTCTGTTACTTTTTACACACTATACTGGGCAAGCTTCTTAATGTTTCATGAATCACAGCTAAAATCAGGCATTTTGTTTTGATTAGAGAAAGATGCCCCTCAAAAAAAGTGTTTTTCTCATCTTAGACAAAGTTTCTGTGCTGTATATACAAATGGACTCGAAGTCCACATTTTATGGACATCATTGTTTTCACATTACTTGCATGCCGTTCTGTCTTACAAGCAGTTAATCTCTGTAGACCTGGGTTTACTTCAGTCAATTAAAATAATTTATATTGTTGCAAATGTTTAGAACTGCCCTTTAAAAAAAACCAAACAGATTTTTTCTTTACACATTTTTGACGCAGAATATCTAGAGTGATATTTATATTCCAGGTGATAGTAATAGTCATCACTCCAAAAATGTTGTAATTATCCTTTTAATTAAAGTGATCCAAATGCCCCATGCTAAAATGTATTGCCTTTAGTACCATATTTTGCTTTATTGGATTTATATCTAATTGTAGCAAAGGATTATCAGAAAACGTACTTCTGAGAGAAGAGGTCTCTGTAAGGACTGCCATGTTGCAGGGCCATGCCATAGCCTCTGGTGCTCATGCTGTTTCCTGCTATAGTCAGTGTGCAGTCGTCATCTGTCAGAGCAGCGTACTCCACCACTGCCATGTCCCACAGAAAGGCGTATGACTCTCGCTTTGCCTGTACATTTGAAACAGTTACCACAACACCCACACAAAAACAGGAACATGGTAATTGTATAACAACATGTTTACAGCAAAGCAGCACAGACATGGATTCAAACGCTTCAACAAGAAGGGGTTTGGAGCTTTGATTCACTTATTAGCCACCATAATTTGATGATACAACGTGAGTTTAGGACAGATTTAAGACTCCTAGAAAATGAAGAGGGAAAATAATAAATTTTTTCTTTGATTGCTAACATATTTTATCCTATTTGAACATCAACAAGGTTGTTTTATCCCAGTCACTTACCCTTTATTGCCATTTAAATTTTTGAAGAATGCAGAATCAGTCTTTTCAATATTCACTTCTTAAATCAATGTTTTATTCCTAGAGGGGCAATGCTCTATTATCTTCACAAGGAAACATAATTAGAAATAAAAACTTACTCCGAGTCAGAATAGGGATACCAACCAAACTATTGGAGTTCTTAAAAATGAGAATTAAAATACCTTCACTTTTCCACAATCTTTCCTCAAAGTATATTACTAGACACAAAATTGGATTTTCTTGCCACAGTATAATTCAGATTTGAATACCTTTTTGTCCCCTTAATTCCTCTTTCTGACAGACAATTCACACAAAGTCAAAATGCAGACATGCAGTTTCTTAAAATAACAATTCAAATGAAAGAAACAACTTTTGTGTTGTCAGCTTAATCAGATTGCAATTAAGATGAGTAAAGCTGTCTAATCATCTGCTGTCTAGTTTGATTATACTCAAGAGATCTATTTTTAATTGCTAACATCATGTCTCAAGTGTTGTCTAAATATTTAGAGATTTACTATTTAAACAAACTGTTTTGTCGTGTTAAAATAATACATTTATGTTACTTTTATCATAAAATCAGGCATTTTGTTTTGATGGAGAAGATTGCCAAAAAATTTTGAGTTTTTCTCATCTTGGACTAAGTTAACTGTTAGATACACGTTGCTCTGTTCTGTTTATTGCTATGTGTGATACTTGGCAAAAATAAAGTTCTTATTTAGGTATTCAAGCAATTTTCTGTGGCTTTTGGGAATATTTTGCGTTGTGGGGTTAATGACACATCAGAAGTTGGTTCATTGGAATTTGACTAAACAGAACTGAACACAAACAGTATTAACACACCTTTTTGATGCCCTCTGATGGACTTGAAACAGAGTTATCAAAGCCATTGTTCTTGTTGACGACCTTCCAGAGTTCAGCAAATGTGCTGTCCTGCTCCAAAGGGTTGGTGCCTTTAGCGCGGAAATATTCATACACAGCTGAGTCTCGCACTGTCCCATAGGCAAGGTCCACTTGTTTGGAAAGATCCTGGAATGACCTGATTTGGGGGAAAAAAAACAAGGTTTTAAACCACCACCGCTTTGTGGTGTATCTAATAGAATTTTCCAATAGCAAAACATAATTACTTTCAAACACAATATCTTTACCTTGTTTCTATATAAAAGAAGCTCAGACCTCATGGGTAATTTAGCAGTTGCCTTTCCATACAGTGTAGCTTTAAATTATTTCAACTCATTTCTTGAGTTTCATGTCTTGCTAATCCAAAAACTTCAGTGACTTTAAAAAAAGAGACCAACACAGATCCCACCCATGTGTTGTTTGAAGGGCAAAAAAACGGTGGTTTTCATTTAGGACCCACTGTCCTGCATGTTTTAGACGAGTCTCTGTTCCAGCACACTGCATTCAAATGATTACATTATGTCCTCATTGTCCCATCAAGTAGTACAGAAGCCTGTCAATCACCCATTCACTTAAAGGTGCATAGCCATGTTATTTGACTTTTTAATAATGTATACAAAGATTTTATAAAAGATTATTACGTCCTGCTGGTGTATTCATTGCTATTTTGGTGTTTTATGCTTTGTTTTTGCTCAGTTTGTTAACAAAAAAAGCCTTTTGTGTTGATTTATAATAACAATGAAAGTATGTCACTGCGCATTTGCAACAGCGGCTAAAATAAGGAAGTGACTAACAGCTATTAGCATCTCCCAGCAAAACAATGAAGAATGGTCCAAGATCCAGTGAAAAAAAAACATAAAAATATATATGATTCCAAGAGAGAAAAGACGAATGTCTTTGAAAAACAATGTTAACATTGATATTCACTGTAGTGGACACTAAACCTGCCCATTGCTCAGATGTGACCTCAGAGTTGACTTACCTGAGTAAATTTTCTGATATGAGTCTCTCAAAGCTGCTGTAGATCTGTGTATTTACTTAATAACGGTTGGTCTTCGATCACACCAAGCTGCCACTTTAGTGCAAGGCATTGAAGAAGGTCAGGCTCGGTCTGGCATTATTTACAAGAGATTTATTAATTAAAGTACTTCTTGAATCTGTGATCGACCAACTCGGAAATGCATGCATTAGTGACCATATTTTAAAAAAATGTGGCATTAAGATCATGATTGCACCGTTAAAAGTTTTTTTAAGGACTTAAAATTGTCCCTCGGCGACCGCTAGGCTGAAAATCCACAATTTGGGTCACGTGGTACGATGACGTAGGTGTGGCCCACATTATCCTTGTTGGTATTTGACCAACCATAAGCCACACACTTTTTAGCCATGTTTAATCCGTCTATTTGTGTTTGAGAAAGCGAGTTTGCAATCAGGAAGTATCTTGTTACCATGTCAACAGATCAACGCTTGCCTACAAATTACATCATCGGTCGTGCAACATTTTTTTTATGAGCCTTGAGCTAAAAGGCCTTAAGAATCCACTTTTTAATCGATTTTTTTTTTTTATTTCCTCAGGTCATAATAATATGTGAACTTTCTAACATATAGCAACTTGTATGATCTCAGATTCAAGAAGTACTTTAAGCAAACCTGAGTTATGATAGTTCTGTGATACTGCCAGTAGATGGCACCATATCTGTTTATATCTGCTCATCGTGCCCATTGTGGGGCTATATTTAACCTCAAAAAGGACCATCAAAAGATTATCCGGATGGACGCTTATTTCATCATGATCACATGGTTTTTGGTCTTTTTTTTACGTATATAACGTGGCTATATACTTTTAATTCTGATGATTTGAAACAGGGAAACACCTAAAACACGCAAGACAGTGGGTCCTGAGAACCAGCATTGAGAACCACTGGCTTGACTGAGCAATGTCATTTCCAAACTGAGTGAAAACAGATCACACATCCATCTCTCTATATGCCTGTAGCACTCCCTTTAGCCCTTTGTTAATTTTATCAAGTATTTCATACTTACACATAGTTTCAGGTTTACTTTTCATTCTTACTTTTATACACATACTGTTAAGTTTATTTTAATTCTTAACTTTGGCAGATATGAAATAACGTTTTTATTTTACCAGCATGTTTCTTCTGACTATAATGTTAAGTTCTTGCAGTGAACCAGCCAGAGTCATGACCTGATCTAAGAGAATCTGTGAAGGGAGGTACAGTAAAGATTAGGATGACAGCAAGCAGACTTTCCAACCCTAAATATTCTGAGTGCATCACCAAAAAATTAGAACACCATAAAAACTGGATTAAAAAAGTTCCTCTTTTGTCATTTTTAAATACCTGTCACATTTTAAATCAGAAACTAGTTTCTTTGCCAACCAAAAATACATTTAGATATAAATCTGCCAGGAGAATGACCATTTTTGGCTTGAACATAGCTGAGGCACAAATCAAGTTTTTCCTTCAGAAAGCAAATTGCTGATCTCCTTATTAAGCAATCTTTTGACTTAAAGTGGATATAACCTGCTTTTCAGTTCTTACGTTTTACAATGAAATAAATCAGTTGTGGTCTAAATAAAGTGGAACTGCAATGCTTTGGTTTGAATTCCTCATTAACTTATCCCTATGTTCCCTCTTTTAACCCCTGAGGTGCATCTGAGAGCAACTCGTTTTGTTGCTGTATCTTTAAATATACTTCACATCCCAGGTCTCGCTCCAATCCACTCCAATTGACCAATCCATTTTTGTTGGATGCTGGAGGACAGTGTAATGAACAACTGAACATTTATCCACTTGTAACTATTGCATCTTTCAGCTTGGACTTAAAAAATCACACAGAGAAATAAAAATGTCGGATTCCCAAATCTGGTAAACCAGACCTCCATGACCTTGTTTAGCAGCTCCGCTGACATAGTTGTTATAAAACATAATAGAAAAAAGAAAAAAACAGAACAGCTTGACAAATATGACCCAAATAACATATAAAGATATTTACGCAGTACCTGTAGAGACTACATGTCTACAGCAAAACCTACTAAAGGGTTAAAAAAGTATATTTTGCATGATATGTTCTATTTAAAACTGTTACTACTACTAAGTTGGAAAATGAAAGATGCTCATTCATTCGCAGACTTGGGACAACCGAGGTAATATACCAGTACATGTATGGTATATTACCAGTACATTGGGTTGATGGTATTTTACCATCAACCCAAAGTCATCAATCCAAAGACATGTACTCATCTAAATTAGATCCAGTTTATGTGGGCTACTTGTTGTGTATAATTTAGGTAGCCCTTCTCCAACTTGTAAGCATTACTAGCAGGATGAGTCAGGCAAATTAAAGTCTGATGGCCAAATTCCAGTGTTGGTCCTCTAATTATCAACTTAAATGACCAGTGCCTGCTCATTAATTCATTCAGAGAATCCTGAAATGGACCATAACTGTTGCTTAGCTTTTCGCTTATTCAATTCATGTCAGTAGTGCCTTCTCTCATATATCTACATTTTCTGTGTTAAGCATCATGTTGTAATGACTTGTTTCATGTCGGAGCATGCAATATTTTAGCTATGTAAGCACCATTGTAGTAGTGCCACTGGCTCCAATAATAAGCATTGTGAAAGCTGTGAATAGGTTCAACTCAGCCATTTTCTCTGTATGCATGAATTTTATCTGCCTGCACACATTGTGTTTGGGGTGGGTTGGATAAGTTTAAACTGATAGTAAATTATGAGTACATTTCTTAAAAACAAAAACATCAATAGCAAACATTCAAATTTATTAGCTCAATATGAAATTAGAAAAAGGTAAAGAAAGACCTTTATTGTAACATTAATAATAAAAAATGTGTTTGGTTTTCTCTTCATGCTAGAAACTGAAACATTTGGACAGATAAAACTATGCATCACAATTTAGGTTGATAAAACATACTCCACGTGCTTGGTACATTGGTTATAGATGCTGTATCCTTTTTATCTTTTAGTGACAAGGCAACGCAAGTTTATTTATAAAGTACTTTTCTGTAAAAAGACGATTCGAAGTGCTGAACATGAACGAAACAAACAGAGGAAATAAAGCATTACAGGCACAAATGACATTGCAGAGGCAAGCACATTGCATTGGAACAGTAGCAGCAGGTCAGATACAGTGTAAGAAAAGTTGGACTACAAACGTCTACATTAACATTTAAAGGCAACTCTAAACAAATAGGGATTTAACCTTGATTTAAAGGAACTCAGGGTTTGAGCACTTTTACAGTCCTCTGGGAGCTTGTTCCAGATAAGTGGAGCAAAACAACTAAATATTGCTTCTCCGTGTTTAGTTGTGGTTCTGTCATTGTAAGCCATTGTTACATAGGATTTATCTATCACTTACTAGATGGAATTTGGCATTATTACCTTCAATGGCTAAAATGAGTGTAAATCAGAATTAACCAGCAATAGAAAAAAAACTACTCCATTCAGTTCACATATTTTTACTATTCCAGAGGGTGTCATAAAAACGTAAACACACAGAAGATTTTGTGCGCATTCCTGATTTTCACAAAAAAAAAACTTTGTTTAGATCATGTTGGAAATAAAAGGTAAGCCATGCTTTTATTTTAATAATATCAGTATGTCAAATAAAAGGTTCTTACTAGTTTGGGAGTAATACATTGAGGTAACAGACGTTCAGCTAATGGGCAATAATGCGAACAATCCCAGGTTTCTGTTTAGTGCTGTGGCCAAATTGACTCAAAGCCATAACTCAGTTGAACAATGTATTCCTTCTGGACTTGGCTGTAGAGATTTTATGGAGTTCTTTACTCATAAAACTTACTAATTAGAAAGAACGCTCCTGTCTGCAGTGCTAGCACAGATAACCTGCCATTGTCAAAATCTTCAGCTCCTCTCTACAGTTTTATATCCCCCTTCATGTTGCTGAATTTATATAAATTATCAGTGCCTCTAAAGCTTTTCCTTGGTTGTTGTACCTCAGGCTAATTATTTTTAAGGATGTTTTTATGTTTATTAGTGTTGTTCTTGACGGCATTAGTGGTTCTGGCCAAATTTAGTTTTCATGAAGTGTTTTTATCCTAGACAATATTATCAGGAATAATCAAATTTTACGCTGATATTACCCAGTGAAAACAATTGAGACAATCAGCTACTGAAGTTGTAAGTTTGTCTTAAAGATGCAAAGTGAATGGGCTTGGATGAACAATTTTGTTTTCTTAAATTCAGATAAAACCAAAGTTATTGTTCTTGGTCCCAAAAATCCCTACCAAGTCATATAGTTAGCCTTGATTTCGTGCCATCCTATCGGTACTGTAAAAAACAAAAGAAATGCATGACCATGTTTTACAAATTAAGCCACTCATTGAAACAGCCTTTCCTCCATCGCCATGATAAAGAGCATGATAAAATGCTTTTAGTACCAGCAGATAAATTATCGCAATACAACTCAAGTCAGTGTAACGAAAGGTACACTCATGAAAAAAAACACTGTCTTGGTGCGGCAAACTAATATCCTGCCTGTCTTTAACTCTAAGACAAAAACCATTCTGTCTGCAATGGCTCACATTTAATAAGTAGTTGCTGTGTACACAACATCTGCATAATATTTCTAGTGATAATTCTATTTTTAGTGTCTCACTTTGTCGGGCACTTTGGATTATACTCAACCTTTAAAAGTGCAAGTTAAGACAATAGACATGGCCTGAACTGGTTCTGATAACAGCATTTTTAAATGACCATAATCGGGAGTCGCAGGCCAAACTGAACTCTCGATAGCTGTTAGTTTACTTTCTGTGATTATGCCGCCTGCCCTTCAAGCAATACTTGCAGTGTAGTTTTGCAGTTTTTAACTATAACATAATTTAATGTGCTTGGGATTAGACAATTGTATTATGATTTGTGACACGCCACAGGAAAAGCAGGAACTAGTCAGCAGGGCACAAACATAGATAACGGAGAAAAACCTTCAATGTCTGAGAAAATAGGGATTTTCATTTTAGTGAAAAATGTGGTAGTTGACGTTATGAAGAAACCCCTCAATGCTTTAAATTACTGTCTCAGAGGTTTTAAAACTTTGTGTTTAAATGCAGCCTGTTTTCAGATTAAATCCCAAACGAAGGGGAAACCCAGTCGTGCAGCCTTTTGTTATGCATGTCAGCCAATAAGCTGCGTACTTGAAGAAAACACATGGAAACTTAAAGAGCTACTTAGGGCTGTGTGTTTCTGTGACCCATGAAGATGGATCAAGCTGAACGCATAACCTAAGAACTGAACCACAACTGTTAAAGTGCATCATTGTGAGAGTGCTTGTTCACCAGGACGCTGATGCTGGACTCTTCAGATTCTGAAACTGGAGAGATGAAGCAGAAGAAATAGCGCCTGTATAGCTTTTGCGAACATTCCTAGCTTCCAGCTGACGTTAAGCGAAGATGAGGACAATGAAGAGAGCTTTGGACTCGCGGCAGAGGAGGTAGAACGTAAGATATCAGAAGCTGTCGCTAGCACATTTGAAGAAGATAGACACAGCGAAATGGGGAAGATATGCAACGTTGGCTGTAAATGCAGAAGGAGAAGAAAAGAGAATCATGCACTTGGGAAACTTTCTCCAGAGGTCATCATACAGATGGATTATTTAGCAGCAGAAAGAGAGCTGCAGGACATGAGAATCATCTGACATTGGGGGAGTTTGACAACTTTTTAAGTAAGCTATTATGATACATCTTATTTAAAACATAAGATGTATCATAATAGTATCATAATAATACATAACATACAAAATAAACATAGATTTCTCCTGCTTAAACCGTAGGCTTGATAGTATGAAAAATGCATTATATACAAAAGTGTTAACATACACACATTGATCACCAAACCCCAAACTGCTGCCTTTGAACTAGAAATGCATAATCCCTCCTATATTCATGGGACTTCTTTATATTGTAATGACAATGAGAAATCTTATCTTATCCGGTGCCCAAAAAACACTTTTTTTTAAAAAGTTAATTTGGAAAAAAAATAAATAAAAAAAACGAGCAATTAAAGAGCAACAATACCATTGCACCAAGATGTTTAATTCAGACCAAGTTAAAGTCACGATACAAATTGCAGACAAAAAAACATGCCGAGATAAAAGAGAAATTTAAACAGTAGAATTTTACCAATTTTATAAATCTCAAGTGTTTCCTTGTGTGTTGTTTGGTGTTGTAATGTTTTTGGATAGTTGAAAGAGGTTTGTCTGTTCAATGCACAGATGTAACACAAATATTGTAATACAGTGCTGTAAATTATCTTTACATCAAAAAATAGTGCTGAGTTTACATCACAATGCAGTTAGTTGACATGATATGCAAAGTTACTCAAATTAACACCCAGTTGGCTTCTCAGGTGATTCTAAAGAGACTTTGATGACTGTTTTCTCACTTAGATTCTTTGCAGTGTGCCAACACTCAAATGGTCATATCTTATTCAATAGTTTTTTTGTTTTCTACAGGTTTGACATCATTGGAAAGTGTTAAGGATTATGGGATCACAGAGGCTGTAGCTGCAGGAAGCGGTTAACAGGCAAACAGCAGACAACCCACGGATGTCAAGGACTTCACAGATGTGGCATGCATAAACATATGGACAGTTATCTCGGGGCTGATTGGACATGTGGATACACTTGAAGCCAGGTTCTTTTAGTACAACGGTGACACGTATCCCAAAGGCAACATGGGAAGAATTGACCAATCCTGGAGCAGATCTTTAACAAAATGAGCATGGGGAGCCTTGTTCCTGGTTTTGCTGTGGCCTGTCACATTTTCTGATAAAATCTGGGTTTTCTACTTAGAATTTAAGTCTATTTAAACATTTACTATAGCTATGTTTAGTAATCTGAAGTAATCCGAATAAAGAGCCGATCAGAATGAATACCCATCATGTAAACACGTTAATAGGAATATTGTGATGATATCACAATATTGTACACCACATATTATTGGAATGAAATTGTATTCCGAATGAGTTGGGCGGTTTATGCCGCCTGTTTATTGTCCACCTAAACACTGGTTTTCACTAGGAACGTACCCCTGCGTTTGTTTGCATACGATTATTCAGTAAACCTTTCTAATAATAAAAAATAAAAACTTCTTTTACACAGACAGAACAACTTCTTCTGTGTTTCTTAGGGTAAAAAACGTACATCATGATCAGATTAATTGATTTTTTTGCCCATATAAAGAAAATGTGATTATTTTTTCTTTTTCAATTCCAACATACTTCAGTCTGTTTAAGGAATTTTGCACAGGCAAACATAGCTTATGCCTTTCATTGTGAGAGAGCAGCATCAGTGGCTTTCTGTTTGTTTCATGCAACCTGTTTTTGAACTGCACTCATTTATACACATACAGGCTTTGTAGCAGACGGTGTTGGTTACTAAATTTAACAACTTCAAAGACCAAGCAGCAGAAAAGCCTCTTCTGTAAACTCTAACAAAATTAAATGGGAGCTGAATTGTAAAAAAAGTCATATCAAAACAAAGAGTAAACATGCTAAAGTTGGCTTACCAACATGCTCTGCATGTAAACAGCTAAAGCAAGACAGGAGTCTATTGCAAACTGTACGTCAAGTCAGAAACCTCTCTTGTGGTACTGTAAATGCACATGTACCATTTATTTTCAGTACAGGCCTTTCACTTGGCCACCTATGTCTACCAAACAAATACAGCTTTATTTCAAACCTGTGTATATCCAGAAGATTTCAAACCTGTGTATATCCAAAAGATTTTTGTGGAAATGAAATGTGTAAACTCTGATGCGTCCTGCAACTTTGAAAAGTGATGCCAAAACAAAGCAGACTCTGAGGAGACATACGAACATAATCACATCGAGACTGTTTACTTGCTAGTTGTGTTGTAATTTCACTTTACGGTGCATTTAAATGAAACTAATCCAAACGGATGTTTTAAACTCTCTAAAAAGAAGAGAATTTGATAATTTTTACATAGTCAAAAAAAGAATTTACACATGCTTTACAAAGAGAATCTGTCAAGATCTTTCTTCATATAGAAATAAATTTAGTGTGCTTCTAACAAGTAGCTGACTTTGCACGTAGTGACTGTTTGCACTTTTACTGACTTATTGTTGAAATGTAATTTGTCTCAATGTTTGTCAATGTGATTATTTGCTGATATTGTATATTGTCATTATGTCTTGTGTTGTTTAGTCTTCCTGCCTCAGGACTACAGATCAAAATGATCAACTATGCTATAATCTGGCTCATTTACAGTCTGCACAGAAGTATGTGACTTTTCATTAATATGTACTGCAACGAATATGAAAAAAAAAAAAACTTGCTCAAGCAGACTGTGGATATCTTCAAGAATCTAAACATCTTTACTTTTAATGTTCCTCTGGACCAAAACTGTCCACCAGAGCTATAACATTTATTTCAGATTTAGTTAGAAGGGGAAAAAGGAAAATGGCATTTTGCCAAACACAAAGCGGATGTAAATAAACCATCAATGAATGCCCAGTGCTTTGCATTAAACAAGATAATACATTTATAAATATATCCATATTTGAACAAGGATTGAAATGATATGACCCAAAAATGCGGTGACCTAACTATCCAGTAAACAGCATGTATTAATTTCCATACATCTCATCTTTTACTTAAGTTTGGATTATAACGACCAGTCATTCTCATCTAATGCAAAATCAGAGCAGCACATTAGTTAAGTTTTTTTTTTTCCTAACCAGAGGCACAAACTCTTTTTTTTCCCCAGTTTTTTGCACCTTGTGCCTGAAATGTATTAATTGTATCTGCTCTTCTGCATCTTCTTGGACCGTTTCCTTGACTTTTTGAAAAATATTATGCCCACTGCAGCCTCACTGGGAATGTCTCTCTACCAAGGCAACTGTGCACTGTGTTTTTGTGAAGAATAAGAAAGGCAGCAGTAGCGTGTGCAGAATTCCTTTACCATCTGTCCTTTAGTCGATGATGGTACAAAAAAATCCCAGCTGCTACCCTCAAAGGAAGATTGCATTCTGCTTGACCTTTATTTACGTCTTTGAAATTGTTTAACACAAAGCTCTGAGAGAAAACCTTTAGATATTTATTATGATCTAAAACCAAATTGGAACCATTATATTTTTGACAATTTAAAATGTTATATTTATGATAGTATAAAGTGGGAAAAATTATATATATATATATATATATATATATATATATATATATATATATATATATATATATATATATATATATATATATATATATATAGCTGGATTAAGAGTTATAAATCCTGAACAGAAGAAACATTATACATTTTTTTCCCATGGTGTACCCACCTCTGATGGCTACTTGGAGCATGTTAATGCAGCATGTCACAAAGCTCACATAATCTCAAACTGGTTGACTAAACCTGACAATGAGTTTACTGGTCTGCTTATTTTATTTGTATCTCAAGCTTATAAAGCACCCAGAGCTAAAGGTGCAACTGGGTAATGCTTTCATGGCAATATCTGCAAAGATTTCTGGAGGATGTCTGACATCTTGATATAAAAAATACCACAAAGAATTAAGTTAGGTAAGGTCCAATCTGTTACTTCCAAGTTGTCTTAAGTGGCCAGACAGTGTATTTGTCAGATTTTTGGTTAGCTAAAATATGTGAGTGGTAAAGTGTTAAATCACTGCACGTTTCCCCCATGCAGCTAGAAAGTACAATCATCTTAAATGGAAATGTTTCCGCTAAGGGACACGGCACATCAGGAGTGTTGCGGTGCAGCACGTCGATTGTTAAATGGATCCGATTTAAACGGATCAGATTACTAGAGTTCTATAACAGAAGCTCCTAAATAGAGCAGGTCCGAAAAAGAACCCCCGGGCTCCACGCTTAGGAGAGCGCACTACTAGATAGATGCTGCCATCATAGCGTCTGTCCATCCTTTTACCATCCGTGCATCTATAAGTCCATTTCCATCCCTCTGTTAGCCTTTCCTTCTTTTTGTCCCCTCCCTACCTCTGTGCCTCTCTTTCCTGCCTTCCTTAAGTTTGGAATTATCACTTAATAATAGTTAAAAAGACTGAGAGCCTGGAAATGTCTTGTCTTGAATTTCACACAAAAAATGTGTAAGAACCCTTTTTACAGTTCTCATTTTTTATTGTGTTCAGTCATCTCAAAAATATTAATACACTTTAGATCAACAGAGAGATAAATCCCATTTAGTTTTTTTGTTTATGCTCTCAGCTCTCTTAATACTGAGAGCTTCAGGCTGCATGGTGTACTTTGATTATTCCATTTAAAAAATGTATCCCACCAACTCCTTAACAGTCAACTGCCATTGGGTTATATCCTTTTATATTTACCTAAGTGGAAGATGGTATTGTACCATTTCCACACAAAATTTCTCTCATGTGTAACAGGTGAGCAATGTGCTGCTTAACATTCGCTCAGGCTACTGACACGTCCCCATGTGGCTCTTTGTTCAATACTAGACAGAACCAGGCAGCAGACAAACGTCTTACTGCCCATTCTTTAGAGAGCGAGACATCAGACCAAATTGGATTCACGGGCGGATAACATTTAGACAGAGAAATGGTTGCTTGTTACTCAGCGGTTAAAAAAAAAATTAAAGAAACTCTGTAAAAAAGAAGCTGATCAGAGATTCTTTAACCAAAGCTGTTTTGTGTCCCAGTAGTTGACATATTGAAATATGGAGAGAGAAAAAATGCACTGTACCTGAAAAGGATCAATATAAATGCTAACAAAGATACATGTGGGCCCAGTCAATAACATAACTGCATTGGCTATATCTCAAGAGATACACACAGATACAACTATTTATGCCCAGCAAGTTGGTATGAAATTCTCCATTGTTTAAAGTGGAATCAGATAAGTTGTTTTCAAACAGTGTGACAAAAAGATTGTTTTACCTAACAGCGTTGTCCATGCGTGACACAGTGAGGTAGGCAGCCAGGTTAGCTGTGTAGGACGAACACACGATGAGGGTGAAAAGCCACCAGCTGCCCATGACAATACGCAGAGCCACTGAGCCCAGGATGGAGTCACTGCCTGCAAGGGGCCGAGATGAAAACTGTTTAAAAGTGCACACAGGAACACATCCATTTTTACAGATGTTAAGCAGGGTTTTAAAACTTCACCTCCAGTTGCTTTTGCAGTGGTAAAATATATTGCCTCCATTCCCCATTAAGAATGAATATTCACTTATCAATGTGAAAACTGCTCAGTCTTCACAAGTGAAAAACAAACAGATCAAGTGTGTTATTGAATGAAAAATGAAACAAGTAATAAATCACTCCAAAACAATGATCTTCAACTAATTCAAAGATTGCTTTTCTATTGACTGTGAAAATTTCACACAGGCTGAAAGGCCTCCAATATCTAATTTGGAGTGAATGTCTGCACTGAACCAGGGCAGCAGATGCGAAACAGAGATGAGCAGGAACCTAAATAATGCCACAATTAAGGAGTTTTCTTCCTAGTCATCAGAGTCCTGAAGGGTGATTTGTTTCAGTTTTACTTAGTTTTTAAATCAAGGCAGGGAAACAGATTTTACAGCTATGGTGTCTGTGATTTCTACTGCAGTTTCTGCGATTTTGTCGCACTCTTGCATGGTATGATTGGTTTTCAAATGGTTTCAAATGTTCTTATTTATAACCACATTTCTGCAGCTGCAGGATTTCTAATTTTGATTTCTAACAGGGAAACACATAAATTGTTTATACACAAACTGATATGCTGCATTTATTTCTGGTTACTTGGATTATATCTTATACCTAATGGAAATACCAAATTAGTTTTTTATTTTTATTTTTGAGATATTAGATAAGACCAATCAAATAAGCTCTCTTTTAGAAATGTTGGCCTACTTTACTGTAGATGCACACCATCCTTCAAACTAAATTGTTATAAATAGGAATTAATACAACACTGTTTGTAAGTCATCTGAATTTCACATGCTGAATTGAATTACTAGTTAATTTCAGACGTACCTGACGGTGGATTTGACATACGGTTAGTGTATGTGTAAATACTATATTTTTGTGCTTTGCACTTACCTACCATAGTATGCTTACAGTCCATTTTTCAATTTAACACTCCATTTAGTGTAGAATTAGATTTTTATAACATTTGCATAATTTTTGATATTCCCTTTCCTTGTTTTGTCTGATTTCATGTCAAATAAAGAAGACTGGTGTGTCACAGTAATGTTGTAGCTTGTTCTCTGCAAAAGCATGAAAAATGGCTTAAGAGACGAATGAAGAAAAATGTCAGCATGAATTCTGATCCAGAAGAGGAAAGCCATAGAAATGTCATCTGAAAGTTGCAAGAATATGAAAAGTGATGAAAACATATTTCTCTGAGAGTGTCACAATCGGCACAGCTGCACCCTCAGGAAAGCTTGCATGGGGAAAAAAACACCCAAAAAACGAAAGGGCTTGTCAGATGGATCGCTCTACAGTATCAATCTTTTTTATTACACATGACTTTCAGTGTTTTTCCTCCTTTTTTTAAGGTTATTGAATGTGAATTGTCCATGTTCCGATTCAATCAGGTCTAACCATTCTCCACAGTGGTGCTCTCTTTCATCTGTGAACCACATTGATTAAACACTTTAATAATGAAACAAAAAAAGCGTTATATCCATTTGGTACCTGAGATGGTTCAGATTGTATCCTACCTCTGCCTGACCCCTTTACAGAACAAAAGAACACTCCTTGCTTGGGAGAACGGCTGTGAAACTCTGGGGGTGTCAGGGGTTGAACAGTCTATTTTACACACAAAAAAATAGCAAAGTGCTGGCACATCATTATGAAAATATTTGGATGCCAAGATTCAACCAACAATGGCATGCTAAGCATCGGCACTCAGATCCATATCAAAGTGTCTTACATCAGATCCATATCCCCTTCAAAAAAGAAGCACTTGAATCGAACAAAAAGTGGCAGCGCTGGACCACGAGCCAAAAATGAGGACGTGAAAAAGAAGGCAGATAAAAGGCATGAATTTGGCTTCTCTTGAAATATAGTGGGTGTTGGGTTAAAAAAGGTTCACAGGCAGTATGCCAGACTTTGATAGATGTAGTTTGGGCTTTAAAATCAGTCATTTGTTGCATAAGGACATACCTGGATCTGCACCAGACATAAAGATGGGGTGTCCTCCTTCAGAAAGGCACCTCTAAAAATGCTAAGGTGGGCATTGTGCCTGAAATTTACCATCTACTGAATCAGCATTAGTTGTATGGTGACATCCACATATGTCTTCCAGTTTATTGTAAGTTATTATACCTCAGCTGTTATGACAGCAGCCGCCAGGGACAATGTGTTTTTGTAAAGTCAAAGATCAGCTTCTCTGTGACAACATAACATAAAAAATGTTTTTTATTTATTCGTTGCAATAAAACGTGTCCCAGATGGATCAGGGGTATACAATGGAAGTAAAATGTGTCAGTTCTAATTCTTTATACTTTTGTTCTTAAATGGTAAATATTATTCTCCTTTTTTTTCATCTGCTTCATTTAGACTGTCACTTTTACATGCAGTGTAGAACAGTGAATCACTCAGGATGATCCGGATCTGGAACAAAGGGCAAATCCATTTAGACTCAGTCCATTTTTAGGTCAAACTGAACTGAGGCTTAACTGGCAGTTGTATAGGAAAGACTTGAACACTCAGCTCGAGGCCAACTGACAGCTTTCCCTGGACCCTTAAAGAACTAGTAGAAAAAAAAACCTATTCCTATTTACATTTTAAAGACTTGGTTGATACTATATTCTACTGCCTACTTTCTTCGATCATGTTCCCTGTTACTCTCCTCCTAATCCCCCCACCCCTGCCAATACATTTGTTGTAAAATTTGTATAAGTAATAATATCACTTACATGGGAAATATATATATATATTAAATAAAAATTGTTTGCTATAAATGTTTAAGGTCTTTATTTATTCAACAAATTATCATTAGGTAAAACCTTTAATAATTACAAATAATTTAAACAAAAATAATTATTGACTAATTTATTTATTTAGCAAGGTTCATTAATCTGACAAATTCATCTTAGATTTCATTAAAAATTTTACATGTATAAATATCAATTAAGGCATTTCTTAATTTATTGAATTTAACCTTTGGTCTTTCCATACCTACTACTGTCCTGTATGTTCTTATTCTAGGCTTCTGGCTGGGTGACATATTTAAATTTAAGCTGAAATTCTCCTGGGCAGAACCTTCTTAGCAGCCGAGGTTCTAGGGCAGTATCTTCTCTTCATTTAGTGCTGCTCACCACCAACCCACATCTTGTGTGCAGATGCAGCAGTGATAATAAACCTGAGAGTGAAATGTCAATCTACAGCATTGTATAAAAACAATGCAATCATTGTTTACCAGCCTCCAAATGTTACCTGTTGGACCTTTTCTAGTTCTAACTTCCTCTAGCAAAGATACATTACAGGTCCCCGACAGAAACTGCTGACTGCGTTAGTGCCTTTACAGCAGAAAACACAGAAATGGGAGGGGTCTGCCCATAGGTTACTGTGGATTACACAGTGCACCAGAGGAAAGCTGTACCTGTGGCTTAAGGTGTGTTCCGCAGGTCACAGTTGTGGTACCATTTCTTTATAATTGGCTTCTTGACCAAGAGTGGAGGGACATGAATATGGGGAAGGGATGGAGGGCAGGGTGTGGGGGACGTAGCATCTCAGGGTTTGTGGGGTGGTCGGTGGCCCGTTCAGTTCCTGTTAGCCCCCTCTCCGAATGGATGGGCCCGTGGGCTGGGATCACGGTGGGGGCTTAAGACTGGTTAGGTCGGGTGTTGGTGCCCCCCCCCCCCTCCCAGGGAGACCACCCCCTCAAGGGGTGCCAGCACCTTCACCTGGGAGTATAAGATGTGTGTGGTGAGTGCGAGTGTGTGTACTTTTTTTGTAGGAGTGTTTCGCATGTGGGGGCACTAGGGTGTGAATGTGACCATGTCATTCCTACATGGTAATATCTGTTGGGCTCTTTTTGCCATTAAGACAACAATTCTTAATGCCACATTGCCAGACAGGACAAAAAAACAATTAGCCCTGCTTAAACGTCCACTGCTCATCCGTGTTTCTTGGAACTGTCTGTGTGTGGGGTTATACCTTTACATTGGTTGGATATTAAATATCAGGCCTATATTTTTCTTCACCAAAAGCCTCTAAAAAATAAGTTCTTGCCTATGATTTCATAATTGGAATGCCCAATCCTGGGCCACCCCTCTAACATGGGCTAATGACAACTGAACTGGTTTTCCAGTTCAAAAAAGGGGCCTCTTAGAGTAAATGAAGGATACGGGAAGAATGTATGTTCGCTGACACATGATTAATGGAATGTACAACAAGAAGATGAGCTGAATTATCACTGAGTTGTACCAACACAGACAAGTAAAACCCTAACGCTAGCCCTGCATCTTGGCATACAATTCCCTGCACAAATATCTTTAGTAGAGTGTGATGAACATTCATGGAGAACTTTTTGTAGTTTTAGAAAAGAAGATTCAAGTTGGCTTATCAACTACAATTTCTGCTTAATAAAACACTGAATTCTGAAAAAAAATATAACCAAATAAAGGGGACCTAGGTTTACCCGTCTCATCATGTAGCAGCCTAATTATCACACTAGGTTGTGTATTCCTACTGTCTCTGGGTATCCATATAGGCTGGGATAAGATTCTAACAATATAATCTAATTAAAATAACCACCTTGTCACTGTGCTGCACAAGCATTGCTGTGAGTAAAACAAGGTGAAATGAGATTAGTAATTAGTCAGGTTATCTGCTCTGGAGGGGCAGCTTGCCGACTGTAATTTTAAAATGCCATGGGTTGTCATCTTTTAGTTTCTAAAGTAACCGTGTTAACAACTGGAAACATTTCTGTATAACTATGTAGATACAGTAATTCTTGTGCAAAATAAAAAGTGTAGGGGCCCTTTTCCAGCTTGCTGACCAGACATTTCCAGCAAACCAGATGTTTCCAGTTGGGAGAGGGATAAAACAATTTAACTTTATGGTCCAAACAGTGGCACAAAACTTACTGGTCTTTCTGGCACTTTCACTGACATCTCATCCAAAGGAGAAACAGTTTATCATTTTTGAAACTGATAACCATGACTACATGGTATGCAATTCAATTCAATTCAATTCAATTCAATTCAATTTTATTTATACAGCGCCAATTCATGAAACGTCATGTCGAGGCACTTTACAAAGTCAAATTCAATCATATTATACAATTCACATGAATTGTTTTAAGTTGTTCATTACAAGTTCTATTTATTTGCCTTATGCTTGTCTATAAAGAGAGGGATTTTATTTGTTAAAAAATCAAAAGTAATTAAGTTGATCAAGTTTAAGCAGAAGCTTTTCAAATAATTTGGAAAAAAACAACAACAACAGTCCCTTAGTGGAAAAAATGACAGCAGCTAGGGTCATTCACGAACAATTACAGGCATACATGTAAACAAAATTAATAAAAAAGCATTTAATCAGAAGTTGTCCTGAAACTCATGATCTCATTTCTATGGGTTTGTAAACCTACTAAATGATCTAATCTGATTCTTAAAGGAGCAATAAGCACAATTTCACCACTAGGTGAGCAGTTGAGCACTGTCTGTAGACCAGTGACGTGCGGTAGGGTTCATAGCTGGTAAGGCACTGACGTCAGAGTCAGATTTACAAATATATACACCCTACAGGGGAGACTCATTGCAAAGTGCTGAAGGAGACTGAGCCAAATCAAATCACCAAGAGACATGGAACCAAAAAATTGATTCTTTGATGAAAAAAAAATAAAAATAAATTATTTGTCATTTTATTGGTAACAGTTGATGAGTTATGATGGATTTCTGCATTTGTAACACATTCAAAAACTATAACCCGCATTACGCACATTTCATCACAAAAACAAAACAATAATTAGCGCTGTCTTACCTCTACCTATAAATAAAATCAATGCAGCGCTCTTTCTGCACAAAAATATCATAATTTTCCAGTAAAAGTTCTCTTTATCTTCTTCAGTTTTAAATTCTCTCAGTCTCAGTGGAGCTCACTTCCAGGGAGGAAAGCCTTCCTTGGTCAGTCCTGTTCCGGCTGTATGTTTAGAGTCTTTTTAGTGCTTTATTTGTTTAGCAAAACTCGCTAATAATACATCCATAACTTTCTGTGACCGAGCGGTGCCCCTTGAGCTTCCCCTGCCTAGTGACCAAGGAACTGCCGGCCTCACCTACAACCAGTTCTTTGCCGGTTATGATCGCCCAGCAGCACAAAAACATGTTACCTGCACACAGTATGATGACCAAAACACAATTCGTAATCCATCCATCCATCCATCCATCCATCCATCCATCCATCCATCCATCCATCCATCCATTTTCCAAACCGCTTAATCCCTCATGAAATCAGTTCATAACTGTTTGAACAATTGCATTTATGATCTAGAGACAGGAAGATGCATTCACAGAATGAAAGCCAGCGCAGTTAACATGGGATTGCGCAAAGCCTCACCGGCTTTGCTATGAAGCGGCACCAAGGATTTACATGGAAAATAGCGAAAAGTCTGCGATTTTAAATAGAATATGATAAAAAATGAGGAAATTAGATGAAAAAAATTACTTATTACAAATGACTGAGTGAATCACAATTTAGATTATGTTATCATTATATATTTTCTTTCTTTTCATGATGACAAGTGAGGCCTGGCCTCATTTGCCTCCCCTGACTGCACGTCACTGCTGTAGACCAAAAACAGGTGTGTGACAAGCCACGCCTCTCTCTACCGTCACTCAAACTGCAACCCGGCCTCCCCTTTCCACTCCCCTGCTCCACCATCGCCTCGTATGAGCATATTTGCAAAGGGTATATCTACAGCAAAAACAGCATCAGCTTTCGTAGGAACATGTCTAGTGAAGAAGAAAGTAACTAATGACTTCATAATGCTGTGAACAAGAGAAAGCTTCAATCCACTGGAGGTGTTCTCCGCCATTTTGCTCCTATGCTACACTGCTCTGCTGGTAGCATTTTGTAGGGAGCTAAGCCCCGAGGGACAGTTGTTGACATGGACATACATGCATGCTCGGCCAGCCCAGCTTTGCAAACAAGAGACTGGAAAACTGAAAAAGAGATGGTGTGTGACGTCATACCATAGTCCATCTACAAAGATACCTTTAGTCCTTTATAAAGCAATATTTTAGTTCTTTCTATTTAAAATAATGAAATTCCGCTTATTGCTCATTTAAATGAGTGGTTTATGAAAATGTTCCAGGACTAATAACTGTTATGTTTATTATGCGTTTTATTATATGACCAACCTTGCTGCACAAAAGCACCATAGACAATCCAGATGGCGCTCTGAAGTGAGGTAGAAGTGGAAGGTGGTGGATGGCCTGTGTTGCTGTGACATCTGACCGCCTGGATACGCCGGAGCAGGAAGATCATGATGCCCACCACGGGGATGGCTGCAGCAATGCACGCCCACACGGCCAGATCAAATGGCGCCAGCAGGGAAAAAATGTTGATCTTCTCCTCTGACTTGCGCATCAGGATTCCCACAGAGTAGTCCAGGTAGCGCTTGCTGAAGTCCACCACACTCTCACGCTCTGGTGTGATGGTGATGGCGGATACGGCCAGGTCAGCCCGCTGTAAACAAAGCAAATTTTGTTTTGTTCATTATAGAAAGCTCATGCATTTGACCATCGATAATAATCTGTTATTTACATTTAGACTGTTTCTGTTTCCGCAACAATTGAGGCTCGGGTTCCAATGTTGACCTTCTGCATATATGTGTCTCGTGTTATTTGTTCTTCTCGTGCAATGAGGTTTTTTTTTGTCGGATGCTTCACTCTTTATTTCTGAGAGCATAAATTGTCAAGCATCTGCCTTTTTCTTCTCCCTCCACTTCCACCATGTTGTTGTAATCTTCCTTCAACAGATCAAAGGGCAGCACCTTGTGGACACAGTAGTGTCCTTGGCAGCACGGCCTCAGTGAACCGTCCCCCCCCCCCCCTGAAATGTTTGTGGTGTTTATGTTATGGTGATGGTACTGAAACAGCAATTTCTCTCTGGGATTATTAAAGTATATCTGATTCTGAATTACTTGTTTATTCACTCGTATTTTTTTTTTGTGTAAAAAACTATTTTATATAAAATGCAGGGCACAAAATACACACAGATACACAGACAAAACCAAACATTTATGGTTATTTTAACCATCGAACTATGTAATGCAGATCAGTGTATCAATTTACATTTTCTTTTACTGACAATATTTGTCCTGTGACTGACTTAATGGCTCTCATTCCTAAACCACATTACGGCCTGACTTTGAGAAACACAATTTGAAGAGGAGTGTAGATATTGCTCACATTGACATGTGAAAAAAGACAAACCTTGCCAATGAGTTCTCCAATCACACCATTCCAGGACCCATTGGGGAGAGCTGAGCCATACTTCCCATCACCAACTTGATAAATATCGTACTTGAAGCCCAGGATCTTGGCGAGGGCATCCAGGACATCGATAGAAAAACCTTTATATCGTTTGGGTTGACCAAGAATGTTTTCTGCCACCATAACGAAAGGTTCCTCCTGTTTTAGAATAGAAAAAAAATCATAGATGTTTTACAAAACAACACTGACCTATGTAACAGACAGTTTCAAGCTATTATTAAGATGCGCCCGACTCTCCTAATGTTCGGATTGCCAGCTGAAACCAGGACATATTAAGTCATCATAAGATGCCTTCATGAAAAGCTCCTGTATGGTCTCCATTAAACTTCATCATAATAAAGTAGTTTCCTTAGCAACTGTTGATCCATAACAAACAGTGCCATGGCAACTGCAATGGTCCATCAAAGTGAAAATTGCCATTTTAAATTTATTGTCTCCTCATGGTTCCCCTGTATGAGTGGAAGTGTCATGGCAGTATTAAATAGGTGGAGTGAAAGGAGCTGAGCAGGATGGGGCGGGGTAGGGGAACACGGAAAGAGTAGAGTTGTTAAAGTGGGCAGGGGCAAATGACTTGATGAAGTGACACTGCCAGGAGACCGCTGAGCAGAACTTATGTGAATAAATATGGTGCAGGTAAATCATCTGTGAACAGAGGAAAAATGGAGAGGAGGAGACGTGATTGAGGTAAAGGACGAGGGCAGAGACTTTTTCATGGAAAAATGGGGTCTTACTCTTGGAGACACTGCTGTGCTTTAATGGTTTTCAAATGCATTATACTTCCAGGACAAAGTGAAGGTTTTCTGTTTGCAGCAGAGAAAAAAAAAAGAGCTGATGATTGATGTTCTCTCACACAATGATCCTAATATTTGAAATGGAACAGCATCAAAACACTTCAATGTACCTCCCTCTGAACTAATGATTACTTTCTAACTGAATGTTTAACATATGTGAGCTGCTGTGAGTTTTATTATTTAACTTTCTCTCAAAGTGAAATTGAAAACCACCACATACTGTGCTTGGTCTTGAAAAAGAAATGAAGATTTTTTTTTTCTTGGCCATTTTCTTAAATTCCTTTACATACTTCAGTATATAAAGTGCAAATCAATAAATTGGAATATTATCAACAAGTTAACTTGTTTGAAGTCGGTCAGTTAAAAAGTGAAACTAATTTCTTTTAAATACTCACACAGTGATATAATTTAAGTGTTTTCTTGTTATTTTAGCTTATTATGGCTTAGAGCTGATGAAAACCCACAATTCAGTTCCTGAAATAAGAATGTTACATAAGATAAAAAGTTTTTTTTTTCATACATGAATGTTATGTAATGCCTTAAGCAGTTGGAAGCTGGCAGAGTGTTGACTGAAAAGTTGTCCAACAGACAGTCACTGACGTCCCCCACAAGGCAAGCTACAAATGGCCATTGTTAACCAAGCTGTCAGTTTAGGGCTGTATCCAAGCATATCTATGGAAAGTTGAGAGGAAGGACAAAAAGTACCTGTAAAAGGCGCACTGGCAACAGGGATACCCACAGCCTAGACACAATTGTGAAACAAAGCCTATTCAAGGGTCGGGGGAAGATTAACGATCTACCACATACACCAAAGTATCCAGGATATGGACTGCAACTGTTGCACTTATGTTAAGGCACTCTTCACTGAGAGACGTCAGAAGCGTCTTACCCAGGTAAGCCATTATGATAAGTGCTGTCTGAATAGTACAGCCAGTAAAGAAGGAGATAGGAAAAGAACCCTGCATGAGATGACGTATAAGCTCAGCCTACCTCTCAGAAATTAATGAAAATGTCTGGAGAGAAGACAGGGCACACTTTGTGTTTCTTTTTCGTAAGGCTGTAGGTCTGTATTTGACTAGAATCATCCATGTATGTTTCCGCCGCGTAATGATGTCAGAGTTAAAGGCTGAAAAAATCGGCACAGCAATCCAAAGCTACATTCCTCCTCACGATAATGTTCTTACTGTTGACCTCGTAAAAGGTCAATGTACAAAAGATTATTTGCCTGTTTTTAGCCCTCTAGTTACTTGCTTGTAGTTTGTGTTGTTGTAGCTCCCCCACCCCCCGAAATCACCAATGCATTAGAATCCTTTTCACAATGTATTCAGCAAAGTAGTCAGCGGGAATCTCGATGTTAACATCACGATTCAAAGTAAAAATATTTCCCCCCTACTACATCACATAGAGTTTCTCTGATTGGTTGACACATCATGTCCTGCTGGAAAAGTTCAGATTTTCCAACTCTTGCATTAGCCACTCTAGAAGCGCTTGAAGCGCATCAAGCCAAATTTGCAGCACGAAACGCACAGAAAGCTTCAAATTTGCAGGGCAAGATGCGCGCAGGGCAAGATGCGCGCAGGTCAAGATGCGCGCAGAGCAAGATGCGCGCAGGGCAAGATGCGCGCAGGGCAAGATGCGCGTGACGTGCCACAGGACCTCTCGAAGCCCCCTGAAGCTCGTCCACCATAGTGTTTGCATGTGAAACCGACGCCCTTGATGCTCAAAAGGCATTTGGTCTAAATGCAGCATTATAATTTGTTTCATTAACGGCTATAAAACTGAAGGTGAGTAAAAAATGTTTGTGCTCATTCCTTGTTTGTGTAAGTCCCACAGAGTTAGATTTGCATTATGATTCATCAGTGCAATGGTTGTCTGAGGGCTTTTTCTGAGTGTTTGTGGAAGCTAACTGTTAGCCACCTAGCACTTAGTTTAGGGTGACCAGACGTCCCCGATTTCCGGGGACTGTCCCCGTTTTGGACCACCTGTCCCCGGCTAAAGCTGTCCCCGGAAATGTCCCCGATTTTACCGAGGGGAAATAAGTGTTGCGGTAACTGCGTGCGCTGCGCGCACCACTAGATGGCGGTAATGATCCTTTTGGATGTCAGATGCCATTAAAACACAAAGAGGAAGAAGAAGAAGAAGAAGAACGCACCACTTTTAAAACAGAAGAAGAAGAAGTGGAAATTCGTTGTTACAAGGGGAGCTGCCCTGTGTCATGGTAAGTATTTGGATCGGGCTGATCCTGTGATAAATGTTTGGTTTTTGTCCAAGTTAAAAATTATCAATAAAAAGTAAGACAAGACCACAAGTTGCTGCTCACATCAGTAAAAGACACTTGGATAAAATGTAACAGAATGATTGAAAACTCCTTGTAAGGCGCTAAACTGGTACGCTGGTTCTCCAGGGATCAACAAGGGTTCCTCTAAAGATGTTTTAGAACTGATTGGTGACCTTTAGTTTATATTTCAGATAGTTGGAAGTAGAGTTATTACTAGTTGTTTTGCTGATTTATGAGCATAGACTTCCAGGCTTAGGTTTAGCTTTTCTACTGCTCAATTTGGATATATGAAAGTTCCTTATGAAAAAATAGGAGTCAGTAACAGGAGAACTGAATGAAACAAGATCTACATGATCTGAGAATGATGGAGGAAGAGATAACCACCTGTTTAATGTCCATTTATTATGTTGTTTTTACTTGTAGCTCCAAATATTGTGGTAATTAGATTTGTAGTATTTAATTAGATGATATAATAATAAAATAATAACTGGAAGTTTTCATGTTGTACATTCTAATGTTTTTGGAACTGATTTTAATTATATAATGTCTGTTTTAGAATAATGTAAGATTGATACAAGAGGAGAGAGGAAGAGGATAGGAAGTCAGAAAGGAGATTAAATGGGTGGAGGAAAATAGGAACACTGATGGAAAGAACAATTGATGAGAAGAGATAAAATTTTACTTAGAGTATTATTAAAGTTCAAGTGATAAAGCGTTGACATGATTTAAGTGATAAAGTAACGTATTGAGTAATGTAGTGTGTGAAGTATACCATGTAAAACAGAGTGACTCAGGTTTGAGTTGAGAAACCTAATTGTCTGACAATATAACCTCTTTCTGAGTCTCTGCACTGAACATGAGTTTCACTGCTCTTCCCTAGCTGTGGCAGAATGAAGAGGCAGATTAGTTGTATTTTTTCTTGTGTTTTAAAAATTTCTGTTCTGCACATAATACATTCTCTTCTCCTCTTATTTTATCCAGACCTCTGGATACCGGGGCTGATGGCTCTTCAGACACAGAAGGCCTTGAAGAAACCAGAGATGATCTCATGTTAGCGACTCACTGACCGGAGTTATCTCACCTTATAGGAGCAAACAATATACTGGCACATCAACTACTACCATACACATAATGTAGTTATACACACTTTGTTTAAGTTTATACATGCTCATGCTGCACACTGATCCAAGGGGTCTCCAAGTCTGTGCCTTTGTTTCACCTCACATCACCACAACCCATTTTCTTGTCCCAAACAGGCTCCATGCACAGCTCCACTTCTTCCTGAAGCTCAGCAGCTCCTGATTAATCCAGGTGTGTCTGACTTCAGTAACCAGCCAGACACATCTGGATTAATCAGCTTGTCCAGTAAAGAAAGAAAGGAAACAAAGGAGCTGTGCTGAAGTTCAGGCAGTAGTGGAGCTGTGCTTATAGCCCATTATGGAAAGAAATGAATCTGCTTATTTGAGATGCACAGGCCCCTGATGTGGCCAGGTGACAATAATAAACATGTACCATCCTTTACCTGTGGGCTTGACCGCTACTTCTTCTTTATGTTAATGCAGAAAAAAACTATTTCTCATAGGTATGTAGACATGAGCAGAATAAGTATTTGTTGCACTTTTTTAAAAGGTTGAGGAACTCTGTCTTCACAGAGAGCCACAGTCTAAATGTTTGTATTTTCTGTTTTTTCTTTTCCTCATGTCACTCTCCCCTTAGGAGGTGGCAGAGCTCTTTGGGCTACACAAAATTGAAAAATCCTGCTAACCACCTTAGACCCCTCCACTCTCACCCCCATCACTTTGCCCCAACCCAAAGACACAGTTCTAGTTTTCTATTAACACTATTTATTAATTTTATTAATCTTAGGATATACTAAAAGTGTGGAGAGGCACATTCCTGGCTTTTACACTTGATTTTTTTTTGTTTAAATATTAATAAATATGTAACAATAAATGAAACCATTACTGTCCCCGTTTCCTAATTTCGTCTTGATGAGATGTATTGTTTTTTATGTACGAGCAAGAAATGTCCCCAGATTTGATTTCAGAAATCTGGTCACCTTAACTTAGTTACGTGGCAAGCCTCACTTATAGAGGCTTGTAGACCTGTTATATGGCAGAAAATATATGCATGGCTCATTTTTTTCACTGAACTGCCTCATTATAATGTTAATGTGATGCATACTTTATGTTGAGTAAATTACTTCTCCCACTTGGAGAAGACTCTGGGGAAGAACCCAACATGCTGACTTGGGAACACCCTGGATCCCCCAGAAGGAACGGGAAAGTTTTCCTGGGCAGGGGATAGTCTGGGTGTCCCTACTGGACCAGTTGCATCCAGAACCCAATCTCTATTAAACATACAATGTTGGATGAAAGGATAAATGTTGGGTTTTCATGAACTTGAGCAATAATCAAGATGAACAGAACATTTCAGTCTATGTGTAATAAATCCAAATAAAGATGTTCATGTTTTGAACTTAACACCAAGTTAAAATTTTTGATAAAAATGTAATACATTTGGATGTTCTTGTACAGGTGTACTCAAATAGATTACAAAAAAATATGATTTTAATTTGTTTACATTTTTAAAAACATTTTTGGCAAGATTTCTCAAATCAACTTCCCTTTTATTAGCATTAAACTGTGTGAAACAGTAGTTTTTATTCCAAAACAAATATGATGACTGTTGAATATCATTATTCACACAAGTTACTTGCTTTGAAGTGCAAGGACCTGAAACTGTTCTAAAATTGGACTGCTGTAGCTCAAGCCTTATTGTGCAGGAGGACCATTTGAGGACCACTTTTAAGGCAGAGAACCCCAGGAAGGTGCAGGTAGCATGCAGACCAACTCGTCAGGATCTTCACCAAAATTGTAATATTATCACTGTCCCAATCCTTCACACAGACTGCCCAAAAAGACCACCATCAGCAGCTTCAACGACTACTGACTTGTTGCTTTAACACTGTAATAATCAAGTGTTTCGAGAAACTGGCCCAACGTGCCTCCTACATACTTGACCTACTCCAATTTGCATACAGAGCAAATAGGCCAACTAAACATAACATTGTCACAGCGTTCCGCCCCACCATATCCCACCTGGAACACCAGGAATGCTATGCAAGGTTCAAGTTGGTCATTCACATCTAATACCAAAGTGGTAATCATTGACTTCAGCACGAGGAAGTCTGGCCTGCAGCCTATCACCACCAGTGGGGAACGTGTGGAGAGGGTGGCGAGTTTTAAGTTTCTTCACTGAAGCTCAAACACCACAGTGATCGTGAAAAATGCCCAGCAGTTTCCACTTTCTGAAGATCCTCAGAAGGCTCAACATGAGGTGGGAGTGACTGACTGCTTTCTACTGCTGCTCTATTGAGACACCATGGCTCACAAAAAGGCACTACAGAGGGTTTACAACACCGCCCAGAAGATCATTAGCCACCCTTTTCCCTCTTTTCAGGAGTTTCTGCGTGAAGAGGTTACACAACATTCTGAGGGACTGTACACACCCAGGACACCGAGTGTTTGAGCTGCTCGCCTCAGGTTGCAGATACAGAGTACTGAGGTTGCACACTATTAAGCCCTATTCGCACAGGATAACCATTATCTGGGGACCCCATGTAATAAATAAATTAGCCCCCCTACATCTGCTTTTTACGTGGCGCATTCGCACAGAATAACCAAAGCCTGAGATTTTGCTGAAATGTATGGTCATGTCCCTTGGCAGCATGATGATTGTCTCTAATTTAACTTCTGGTTGGTTAAATATTTTTTCAATCAACTCGAGGAATGACGTGAACCACAGTGTGAGTTGATGTTAAAAGTACTTTGTAGCATTCCCCCACAGCTCGGTGCTGTGTTACTGCCAGCGCTAGCCAGCTGTATAACTGAAAGCTACAAACAGAAAAAAAGTTATTCTTACCGCACAGTGCAATGCATGACATGATCCACCATTTGCATCTGACATTGTTTCTCCTCTACAGCCTTTTGTTTTTGATGGTGTACGTGACGAGCCAATAGGATTTTGCTGGCCCAGGACCCAAAACGTTTTCGAAACACTCCTAAGCAAATAAAAATGTGCCCAGGAAACAAAAACCTGCCAATTTCCAAATAACAGAAATGCCTATTCGCAGTAAATTAGTATCGTCACAGGACCTCAGGGTTCAGTAAAATATAGTAGGTAATTTGTAGTGGACTTTTTACTTGACAAATTAATGTCATGGTCAATTTGCACAGGATTAACAACACAGACAATCTCCGCAATTATTACGAATCGCATGGGGTCCCTAGGTAAAACTAATCCCGTCTATTGGTTTAGTCCCATCTATTATCTACAAGGTCCTGTGATAATACTAATCCAGTGTGAATAGGCATCTCAGTGATTTGGACAGAAATGGGTGGGATCCAATGTGTGATTATGTGTTTTTTGTTTCCTGGGGGCTTTTTCATTTACTTTTGGCAAAGAATGAGGGGCTATTAAGGTAAAAACTTCAGCAACACTTGAAGCGTAAGGACTTAGCAGACTTTATTTGCAGGTCAACATGTTTCGGCTTGTGGCCTTCTTCAGGGTCATTACAAATCACCACATCAGTTATCTTTAAGAAGTACGTCTGCTCCTTATGCTCCGAGTGTTGCTGAAGCTTTTATCTTACCAGTTTGTTGACCCTCTTCATGCACCTTGGAAGATAGTGAAGTTGTGCCAGAAACTTCTGAATCTCTGAAAGAATGGTACCTAGAAACCCTTTTGGTTCCCGGGCGAGCAGAACCATATCGGCCCCTAACTACAACATCAAGAAGAAAAGGCTAACGAGAAGGAGCTGATGCAATTAGTGGATTACATCATGCATTACACTGTAGGGTAAGATTCATTTTCTTCTATTTGTAGCCTTCTGGTCTGCAAAGTAGTTTTAACATCAACTTACACAATGGATCACGTCATTCCTCGAGTTGATTGACAAAGTATATAACCAACCAGAAATTAAATTATACGCAATACGCAGCCCTTTAACATCATATCTGCGGGATCTCTGTGAATTTAAGCTAAATCTCAGGCTTTGCTTATCCTGTGTGAATGCACCACATACAAAGCAGACTTATGT
This sequence comes from Fundulus heteroclitus, assembly GCF_011125445.2. NCBI lineage: Eukaryota > Metazoa > Chordata > Actinopteri > Cyprinodontiformes > Fundulidae > Fundulus > Fundulus heteroclitus. Next base: position 30,546,069 of record NC_046382.1, on the reverse strand, counting down.
ATCACACGGGGTCCCCAGTTAATGCTCGTCCCGTGCGAATAGGGCTAAACATTTCTTATCTTATTTAAAGCCCATCGACACCTTGAAAATAAAACTACCAAAATGAAATAGCTGGAACAGAAAATTTAACCTTTAAAAGCAATTTCACCTCAGGAATAGATCATGCGATTCAGAGTATTTCATATATTCCAGAAACTACTGCTTAACTAGTGCTTAATCCTCCAGTGACAACTGTAACCTGATGCATACCCTTGTTTCCCTTTAAACTGTATTGTTACTCTGATATTTGCTCACTTGAGCCAAAGTATTAATTAATTCAGCGGCTTCCAATAACTTACCAGTAATGTTACAATCTTGAGCGTCACTCCCTGCATACCGCTCTCTATCCGATTCTCCTTCAGGCTTCCATTCAAACCACGAGTGGAGTCCCACGATGCCAGCTTAGGGCAAGAGAAAAAAAAAATCAGATAGTTGAGCAAAGAAACTGAATAAAAATGGAAATGCAAGTATCCTCAAATGAACAAAGATGCAGATAAATGTTGTGTCAGTTTTATTTATTTATTTACAGCGCACATTAAAAACAGCAGCCATTAAACAAAGAGAGTACATGGAATGGGTGCAGGAAAAAAAAAAAAGATCTATCATGCGTGTAAGTCAAGAATCAATTTGCAGAATAAAATGAAAACAGTTCTACTTGCTGTAATTATCCTACATTATCGACCATCTTTAATTAATAGTAAGTGGTTCCTGTTTATTTACATCAACCAACTCCCAGCAGTGGAGGCTGAACAACAGGTTTTTAAATACTACCCTCTGTTGCAAAAGGAGTCTGCACAATTCTTTGCAAATCACAATACAATTAAAAAAAAAAACTACTGAAATAATGGGAGAACACTTTACTTCATGCTCCCCACATTAAACACCCCTTGGACTTTGTCTTGAGTCCATACGATCCTTTAGTTTTCAACTTCTCATTCCACATGGTCAGCCTCTGGAGCCGTGTCTCCGGTCTGTGAGGCTGATGTTTGTTAAATTCTTAATCAGTGCTGCTGGCTGGACAAGGATTCTCAAGGATCCGACAATTCATTTGGAGTGGCCTTTGAGTTGAGCTGACAGAACAAGACTTGTGGCCCAAGGTCAAACCTCAGGCCTTTCAGGCTTCAGAAAACATCAAGAATCCCCCCCCCCCCCCCCCCCCCACACACACACACACACATACACACACACACACACACACACACACACACACACACACATAAATAGACTCCACTGTACCACAGTAAGATAAGAAATGTATAAAAAAAGTTTTTAAAAGTTTAGGGGTTTTTTTTGCTTCATTTTCTTGGTCAATAAGGGAACTCTAACTTGTCAATTTAAAAGAAGTGTCCTAAAGTCTAGCTGGTTGTTAGAATTGTATATTAGACAAGATTCAGAGTGTTGCTGTAGATGACTCTAGAAACTTCCACCTACAGCTCAGGCCCTGGAGGATTTATCCACTGATCTGTAAAATATGGTCCAAAAAATTAACTTCCCATAAAAAGAGCAATTTATTTGATCAGGCTTCTTTTGCATGTGTCAGCATTGGGTTCCTTTACCCATCTAATTCAATATTCTAAAACTTCTCCTCATACAGTGCCTTGTATAAGTATTAGTACCCCTTGAATGTTTTTATTTTTATTTTTTTTATTTTGTCACATTACATCCACAAACCTGGATGTATTTGATTGGAATTATATGTGAGAGACTAACACAAAGTAGACCATCATTTTGAAGTGGAATGGAAATTGTACAGCGTTTGCAAACCCTTTACAAGTTAAAATGTTTGTCCTTTTCAAAATAGCTTAAGCTAGACTGGATGGAGAGCATCTGTGGGCATCAGTTTTAAAGTATTGTCATGGCTACTCATTTAGATTTTGGTTAGGTAAGACTGGATGGTCCCAATCTAATGAATGTGGTTTCTTAAAAACTATCATGTTAACTTTATTTTCCACTTCAAAATTATGTCCCATACAATTTGTGATTTGTGACTTTGTATTGGTCTATAACACCACATTCCTGTAAATGAAATGTTGTGGCTGCAGAAAAACAATTTGCAAGGCAATGGCATAATGTGCACATCCTTTTAGAAGTTAAAATCCTCAGAATGATCAAATGTAACTTGTAAAACTTTCCAATTTATTATTTTAGCTGACAAGCACTTAAACCTAAAAGTATCCCAAAAAGAAAGATCAATATGTTAGTTTTGTGTAAAGTCAATATTTTTTCAGGGCTCCTGTTTTATCTCTATACAACTTTGAAAAAAAAAAAAAAAACCTAATGAGCAAATGTCTGTGTTTGTCTCAAGCAAGATTTGAACGGTCTTGAAATTACAAACTATGTGTTTGTAAGAAATTACTGCTACTGATACACAAAGCAGCAACAGAGGTATTCAAGTATGAAAGAAAAGCATGTTGGCTTGCATGCTTTTCTGTTTGGCAAAAAAACAGAGCAAAATTTCTTTGTCTGTCAAAACCTATTGTATCTGCTGGGTCTTAGTGTAGTTCATTGCCATGTATAGCTTCACTGCAAACTCATTAATGAAATGACTCCTGCTTAATGGCACACTGGCTTTCTGTGTACTCTATATCCCCCAATAACATTTCACTCAGTAAAAGTGTCTTCTTTGCATCTAAGCACAGTAATAATGCCAGTTCCGTGAAGATCAGTGTGTATGTGGCATAAGAAGGTCAGGTTTTGCTGCAAGGATATGAAAGAAATGTTGATGCGAAAGTACATCATGAACCACATGCGAGTTGTGAGCACAAGTCTGCTGGTGTGCAGTGTAATGATGTCAGCTTATTCATCTGTGTTGTTAACTGGTGTGCCAATACAAATCTGACAACCACTGCCTACGATGCTGTTGGTTCTTTGAGAGGTGCCAAACTGCACACTTCTTAAGCAAAGACCCACAAACAGGACATCTGATGTTGCCCTGTGGTATCTGGCACCAAGAGATGAAAGCTGGAGTATTTACAGATTCTAGTACTTGCTCTGCCTCCATCAACATGGTGTCACAGGTTCATGATGTGTCCTGTTTCTGTTTAGTTTTTTAACACGATCTTTCCCCTGGTGGTCGGGAAACCTTGCCTAGTTTGAGAGTCTCAGCTTTTTTTCTGTTTTGTTTTTTTAATCCAAGTGCTCATAATAATTCTGCCCATCTGTCTACATGACTGTGCTGTGTGTTTGTGTTTCAGAGTGTGCACTGAGGCAAATGTCAGTGTGCACTGACTGCCTCACAGGGGGCTATTTTCTCCATGAGCAGTTTTGTCCTCTATGAAAAACACTGAGCAATCCCTGCTCTGTAAACTGAAGAACACTAAAGAGGAACACTTCTACTTCACAGAGCTTTGCCCACCAGTGTACCACTGGGAGGGGTCACAAACAATACATATAGCAAAGTCGCATCACCTGCACTTGCCTAGAAAATGTATGGCTCATCCTGAATTGTGAACTGGTAGAAAAATAAAACCTGTTTTACTAGAAACAAAAATCAGTATAGCGCGGGCTGTCTGTGTAGGCTAAATCTTCTGCTTCCATTTGTCTTAATAAGTAGATAGTAGAATAGTTATTTACTAATCCCACAAAGGTGAGTTACATCTTAGTATAATTACAGCTGTTTTGTGAAGACCTTGAAGTTTTTTTTTAAGGTAACATTAGTGATGAAACATTCTGAGGACTAAAGGACACAAACAGGTATTCACTATTTATCTGTTAAGAAGTTTAAAGCAAGGTTGTGTTAAAAAAAACAATATTCAATTTTTTTTTAACAAAGAACCAAGCACCTTTTAGCCTGTTATTGCAAAATTAGTAGAAAAAAACAGCACACCAGCACTCATTACATGGTTGTCCACTTAAGACAGACGTGTCAAGCTCAAGGCCCACGGGTAGTCAACACATCTGATGCTAATGGCGAAGAGGTGAGAAAAAGCCAACACAAGCCACATAGTTCCCAGCAGCAACTTGTTTAAGTCTACCATAAGGTTTGGGGAGGCAACTTTTAGAAACTGAATAAAGAATGAATGATATGGCTAGATCAATATAGATTTGATTTGTTTGTTGCATTTCATTTTGTATGACATTACTCTCCAGGAGTGACTACTCATTTGCAGATTTCAGGCATAACAGTCTATTTACCTCTTTTATGGAGTCATGTTGGTGCATTCCAACTAGGAGTAACAATCTTTAAATCTCATTGTATATATGTGCTGGTCTTTCATTTTTCTAGCAAATCATGCTTGTGAGATACAGTACGTTACTCGAAACCTTGTGATGTTATAACATGTATAGTAGCAAACATTTAACTGTTCTCCTGACTAGTTGTACCTTCAGTGAAAATCCTATGGCTTGAGAACAATGAGTGATAGATTTTATGTTTAGACTGGTGAGAAATGTAAAAGACTCAAAGGTAAAGGGACTCATACTCCCTTGTAGACTGTTGAAATTTGAATTTAGGAATAAAAAGATATGCACGATTTCCATTATGAACTTATCAGTGTTATGAATATAAGCAGAAATGAGAGTTGTATGGATGACAGTACCAGGGTCGTTTATTCATATTGGCTTATACAACAAAGTGAGCATCAGTAAACACTGAAAGGTATAGTAGATGATCTTTTTCAGCTTCAAGTTCCGGGTTATCATCTTATCTATTGGTTGTCCCACATGCCGATCATTGTGATGCGCTCATGTAACGGCAATATGTGTGCACGCTCCTCGTGAGTTTTCGCTTGCTGAGTGCACATGCCAATCTTCTAGTGTTTATGTATCTGGTTAGCTTCAGTGTTAGCTGGTTATTGTAGCTCCGCTGCTCTCACCGTATACTTTGAAAATGGCCACAAGAAGCAAACTGTCTTAACAAGCTAATGTGAACAAGAGGAAGGCCTCAGATGAAAGAAATAAGACCAGAGTGTATTTGGGAGATATTTTTCACGTGATGCCCCTGAGGAATGTAAGAGCAGGTAAAACGGTCTTGCACATGTACAGCTATTCAAAAAGCCAATTAGGCGTTTCTCATCTACATTACAGGAATAACCATCCACTCTACCTTTAGGTGAAAGTGTTTTAGACCATAACATACAGATGTTGGTAGATATCAAAATTCTTATATCAGGTTTGGATCCAAGCCAAAATGAATTTATTCAATCATACATGAATGTTTTTCAAAGGCATTTTTTGTCCTTTCAGTAACAATGTAAAATTAAATGCATATATGCAAATTATTGCAAGAGCACAGTCCTATAAGTGCTTTCAGCCTCTCACATTCACAAAAAATTCCCCTCAGTGAAGCGGAAAAAACAAACAGCACATACACTGGATGATGCACATTTGAAATAAACCGAGTTGCAGTAATGTTTGCTCAGTTTTGTTTTGTTTTTTATGCCCTGTATTTTTTTATAGATTGAGGAGCACATGATGAAGCACACATTAGGGTTTTTAGATAACTGTTCTGGAGTTTGGGATGAAGAATTTTAGTATGGCTGGTGTCATTTTATTTTATTACAGATGAAGACAGTTGTGGATAGTAGCTTCTGCGAATGTAAATGCAATCTGCATGCATTAATACATACTTTTAGGAACTTGCTGATTTGCAAATAATATTTCTGTTATTGTGATTATCTATCGCAATATAATGTGAGCGGTCTAATGCCTTGCTGGATAGAATGTGCTCCAAGGAGCTCTTGGTAATTTGTCATCTGTATTGTTGTCCAAAATTGACTGAGGGATTTCAATCTTAGCAGGTGTTGGCAATTATTAAAATAGACTCATTTGGAACAATTTATTTCTCACTTTAAAGGGAGTTTATTATGAATATTGCACATAATTAGCATTGTGCCAATATTATAATACGGTGCAAATGAGTCAGTGAATAAAGAAGCACTACCTTTTCTTTCTTCTTTTTTTTTTTTTTTTTTTTTGCTTTCCGTACCTGCGGGAGAGATTTCAAGCAGCCAAGGGACATTTTAAAAACATGATGGAGCCTGAGAGTGCGTTTATAAAAGCCAGCCTTCGTGGCACTTCGCAAATTAATTGTTGGATCAACACCTCCATCAGCCCCCTGCAGATCTATTGTTGGCAAGAGAGAAGTGCCCTTTAGAGAATATTTAATGTCATTTGTACTTGATGAGTCAGTGAGGAATTAGTTTGGGTGGATGAATGTGGTGGCTTTAAACTACTGCATCATTTACATGCAGCATGCAATGTTGCACATTAAAGCTCATGGGGAACCGTGCATCTATTATCATCAACATCAGCAATTGCTTCTTGAAGGGTGATGATGGCCAATAAGAAAATTCTGTTCTAACCTTGTGACTGATAAACATGTGCCCGTACACTTGACTCATCCTCCGTGGATTACATTTCTGTTGCCGCTTGTCACTACAGTATGACTAGAAAATGATGATTTTAGGAGGATGAATCTGCAGGCAAGTCAGCTCCAGATAAAATTACACAAGTCCAATTATGGCCTAGGTTATTGGTTCAAATTCTGGAAAAGGTGGCAAGGATCTACCAGCCAGAGATGCTAAATCAAGACTGTTGATGGTAACATCATGAATATAGATGCATAATACATCTAATGACTGTTGTAATTGTTTTATCAGTGCGTGTGGAGTCAAAAAGGATGGCTTAGATGCATTATTTGGTTGGGCGTTGTGTTTCAAGAGCCATGCATCCAAATTCTACAAGCCAATTAATGGGTTGGATAGACTCTAACTACCCTCAATACCCATTCTTGATTTATATTTTGAGTTGCTGATATGCTGAAGCTCACAAAGAAAAATAGTGTCATTATAATGAAGAAAAAGAAATGAATTGCATGAAAAATCCAACCAGGTAATGTATGTTTTTTTACGTGAACAAATTACTAATGGAATATTTTTTTGTACCTTGATTAATTTGTTACAAAATGTTTAATAAATGTCATTTTTTATATATATTTATCCAGAAGAGAAATAGATTGATATAAACTGGCTTAATAGAACTGTTTGAACAGAGATTTATAGACATGTTCATGAAACTGGACAGCAGATCTATTTCAGTTTCATTATTGGGAGGTTTACGTTGAGTTTAAAATTAATTTTGAGGTTTGAAGAGTATTTACTGCAGTAGAAGAAGGGCAAACATGATCACACATCCTATTGTTGATTATCCAACTGGTTAATCCCAAAGATCGCACAGAAGGGTAGATGGGAAAAGAAGACGGAGGCTGTATTGGGATGAATAAAAACTGATGCTTCTAGATTTCATTGAAAAACTGTATCTTATAAAAGCTGTTGGATGAAAACACTTGAACCGTATGAAATCATGGCCGTAAATCTCTAGAAATCTGTTGATCTTAACATCCCTTGTTGCCTCATCTGACTGATCATGCAAGGCCTGACACTTAACACTGTGCCATGCTTGCCAATGGTGCAGGCCAGTGAACGCAGATTGGCTTTTGAATTGGAACGTTCTACATTTAAAGAAACAAATAGCATTTATTTACTGTACAACTCTAGTTGCATTTTGCACCATATTGTGTATCCTATTTTAAACTGAAAAAAATATTTGAGGAAAGACTGCTCCTAAAAAACCCAATGAAAAGAGGATGGATTTGTATCTACAAACATGCATACCATTAACCTGAAACATGGTACTAGAATATTATGTTTTATTTGTTAAAGATATGATTTTGAATTATGATACGTTACTATTGAAGGAACATTTGAGATGATCTACAGTTTGATGCATGCAAGATACTTGGCTTGTAGTAGCAATTACATTCAAATGAATAGACTTTTCTCCATGAGAGCTCAATGTAAGCTGGAAGTCATTAGGAATATCTGCTTAGAGACGAACTGACACATCAATAAGACCAAAGCGGGAACCCAAAACAACAACAACGGCATCGATCACTCTGCATCAGCAAAGGATGGTGCAGAAATCTCACAGTAGCCATCCTGGAAATAGTATTTCAGTCTTCATTACAGTTTCTAACCAGAAGGACGCCTCATCTAAGAGCCATCAGGCTGGGAAGAAAATGGACTGAATGCAGATAAATGATGATGGAAAGGGAGGAAAGCCGGTCTGAAAAATGAGAGTAAAAGGTTAAGGGAGAGTAGAGGAAGCGACCACAGAGAAGAAGTGGAAGAGAGGGTCCGGACGTTAAAAAATATAGAACTAAGTGTGGGACAAAATGAGAAATACTGTGAGGGGTTGGCAGGTGCAGCACAATGTGGAATCACAATTTCAAATAAATAGGAACTTTGACTCATCCTACAAAGAGAATCCTGCAGTTATGTTTTCCTTCGAAGATGTTGTTCGAAGATGTGGAGCAAACAATATGGTGGATACGTGCAGCAGCTGCATTAATTTCTGTCTGTTTTCTCGGAGTATATGGCTTCTGTCCATACTGACGGTACCAACATACCTGGTAATGAACAAGGACACTGAGTGCCATTCCATTATTAGCCCCTACAGACTGCCTGCCTCTAATGATCTCCAGAGACGTGCACCCAAATGTTGGCATGTTTCCTGCTGTTGGTGCTGCATTTACCTGGCCGGATGTCCCATGTATATTAATGATACATGTTAATAAGTGGGTCTCTACTGTTTGCAATGTGCTCGTCTCATGACTAATGTGGACGTCTCAATTTTTTGTGTAATTGTGAATCTTCCCTGCTGATGCTATTGTCATGTTATGATGAATTGGCTTAAGGACTTCAGTCAGGCTGAGTGGTGATTAAATCTTCATTACTGCTTCTGGTCAGTCCTGCTCTACATAGATTGCCAAGAAACCCGATTCTTCTTCATTCTGGAAGAAGTCCCTGACTGATTTAGGGCAAAAACGACAAATTGCAGCTGAGAATGGAGTGCACAAATAACACTCTCAATCTCTCAGTTAAGATACACAGCACTCCAAGATCAAACATGTAACAAGTCAACAATAGCACATAGCTGGCTTGTTTTCCCTTAAATCTGTGAATGTCTGTGCTCATCAAATGACTTGAGAGTAAATACAAGCAGGCTTGTATATGTAGTGTTTTGTTTGTTTAACATTTTTGGTTACTTTTGACTTAAAAAAATTTATGTGAGGAGAATTTTAACAAGAATATATATGAGCAATATATACTACATGAAATGGTTTATACAGTGATGTCGTCAGAGATTTATTTGCCATGAGGTGCCATGTTGAAGTTCCAGTGACCCATACAAAAGAGTCCAAGAGCAATGACACCAGATTTAACAAATTCACATCTGAGGTCTTGTAACACTGACGAGTCACATCGCACCAGGGAGGTGCGCACAATTTGGACATTTACACTTAGGGGTGTACTCACTGTTGTTACCCGTGGTTTAGGCATTAATTGCCGTGTGTTGAGTTATTTCAAAAGGACAGAAAATTTGCACTATAGTACAAGCTGTACACTAACTACGTTTGTAACAAAGGGTCATATCCTTAGTGTTGTCCACTGAAAAGATTTAAAGCGTCACAAAAATGTGAGGGGTGTATAGTGTGGATTTTAGAGAGATACTGTACATAGTCACATTGAGACATACAGGCTGTTTTCATCAGACATTTTCTCAGCACCCTGGACAGCTATGCAAGTCAGCTCAAAATTTAATCTTCCCACTAAAAGCCCAGTGAATAGCCTTTCATAAGAAAGCTCTAATTGACCTGCCTTCAGCATACTGCACAGACTTTATAACTGGGACATGGCACAGACACTGTTCCATATTAAACTAAAAAATTGCGGCTTCTCTTTATAACAAATTACACTAGTCATTCTGTCATTCAAGATGTGAGCTTGCCAAATGGAAAAGCTGTCGCAAACCACTATATATTTATCTATATAAAAAAGACTGACCCGTTTCACATCTTTCATAAATGTCTCACTGTAGCTAGTCCCAAGGATCTCGAACTGTACGTGGGAATTAGAGCCTTCAGCACGGAAGTCCATCATTCCTGTGAGGCCACTGATCCTTCCCTGTAGCAACAAAGACAGAATAAAAGGCAGTTTTAGTGGTAAAAGAAACTAATTATTTTATTTTATTTATTTTTTTTATTTATTTTTTTTACATTTCCTTTACGTTTAGAGGAACATGTTTAGTTCAGACTGGAAAAACAAAATTAAATGACTATAAAAGTAAGATTCAACAATAGGGATGATAGTGGTCATTAAATACACCATGGCCAACATACAGAATCTTGAAAAGGCAAGATGAATACAGTTTATAAATCATCTGGATCTTCTAATAGAAGTTAATAAAGACATTTTTAGATAAACCTATGTTCAATAGATTAACAGTTAATGAATGTGGCAATAAATTAAACATTCAACAGAAGTTGATTTTCCCCTTTTATTTATTATATCCCAGCATGTCCTTCTGTCCATTTGTTGATGATCGATGACATTGCTTTTAACTAATTACATTCCTTAATTTTATTAGTTAGAATATCCAATGTATTCTCTCCTTTGACTAAATATAGCTATACAATATAGCTTATAAAAGCTCTTTACTAGAGGCTATTTGGGTATAAATTATTAGATAACATGACCACATGTTTTGAATTGTGTTTTATCTAAATTTAGAGTCAATTAACATATAAAATCAACTAAATTACAATTATAATTTTTTTTTTATGTATGGAAGTTATTTATCTGGTCATGAAATGAAATTCAAAGTGGTCGGTCAGATCTTTCTGAGCAAATTACCTTGCATTTCTCACCCTGGATAAAAAGCATTGTTGGATTTTTAACAGGACCATTGTGACCATTGTGTTGCAGAAAAAAATGAACATAATTTGAAGACAGATTACATGTGGTTTATACAACAACAACAACACCAACACTATCTTATTTCTTCCGAACACACAGAGCCATCTTATGTCACATCTCAAATTAAACCAGCATGACTCTGTGCGACAATGAAAAATCCCATTATTAGATTGAGATGGATGAGATCAAACCCCTCTCTGGTATTCAGGGCTTTATTTCATTGAAAAAAACTGAGAAGGCTACATAAGTATAACAAGATCAAAGCCCGGAAACTGGCATAAATCCATCCTGAAACTAAGGGTAGAGGTCATGTTCAATAATCAGCTTCCCCTGGAGCTATTCAAAATTCACTGAATTTCCATGGCCAGCAGTGCAATTCATCTGTTATCCGAATGTTAGTCCGATTGTACAACTTTTATTTAGATATTTCATTTTACCAATGAATGCATCCTAGAAATCACAGATCTCTTTTCAAAAGCAAACCATGCCAAGATAGCAGCAACAGTTCAAATAAAATGCTCAGAAAAAAGCAGTACATTAAATACAGTAAAAGCATTCCAAGACACACTTGTACTCAGTGATGTATACTTAAGAGCTTTTAATCAGGGTATAAAAACTATTAAAGGATACTACATTTTAATGATTAGGCTCAGACTGAAGACTGTTTCTAGATGCATTCAATGCTAAAAAATGAAAACCACAGCGACTAAATCACAGCTCTGTGTGATAAAAATCACCCAACCTGGAAAGACAATAAGCAGATGTATGAATTGCTGTGCTAAACCTCTATAATCCATGACAGAAAAAAGGTCAATCCAACCATTTGAGATTTATAAGAAAATAAAACAAATACTTATTTCTGTTGATAAAATCCCCAAAATGCTTCTGCTTTTTCAAGATGCTGGACGGCCTCTATAAAGGGCAGGTTGTCAATAGGGTAAACATCCAAAGTTTTTCACATCTGGCAAATACTGTATATTTGTTGATCAATCCTTAAAGTTTCCTTAGACACCACTGAGCTTGCTTTTCCTGAAGTACTGGAAACCATGGCTTTGATTCTCTGCATTTATAAAAAGTTGTTGGGTCACAGAGCTGGTCTTGTAGTCTTTTAAAAAGTTGTTGAAAATACTCTAAGGCCTTTGAAAGAGTATGTTTCGTAGCAGCATATTAGTTATGTAAATAACGCAAAGCACCCAGAATTGAAACTTGTGGGACCCACTTATTAACTTACAGGTGAGGCTGAGTTAGAACCATCTACATTAATTGCCTATTGTTCTACTAATGGGATAATAAAAGAAAATCAACATTTAATTCCTTCTTTAGAAATAACATCTTTAGGATGTTTTGTTAAAATTCACTGATCAACAGTACCAAAGGCATTAATGAAATTCAAAAATCCAAAGACAACACTATGTCACCAATACCCTTTTAACATAATTGATGGCCTTCAAAGCATTACTAGTAATGCTAGCAAAACCTGATACAATGAGCAAATCATCTTGTTAGTAACATATTTCCCTTGTCTGCTTTAAATTTTTATCCACAATAGACAATTTTAATACTGAAACTAAAATGAGAATAATGTGTGCAGTTCTCACAACATTGCAGCAGTTTAGTTTGGTAAGAGAAAATAGTTGACTTTAACCTTTTGAATGGTGTCCAGCATAGACCATCCTCCATTCCATGGCTTTGTGGATTTCCTCATGCAGTTTAGACTGGCCATGCTGTGCCACTTTCTGTCCTCCAGTTTTCTATAGAAGGCATTTGCCAACATCAAAACACTGTCATAAAGGTAGAGATTGGATACCTGTCGGAGAGAGGGAAACATTCAATTTAAGAAAAGCGACTCCATAGAACACAAAAGATTCAACAAAGAAACATTGTTATTTTTTTTTGGGACCCAGGAGCCAATCCCTTTAAAGTTCTGAGTGAAGCAGAATAAGAGGAGGTTCCTGTCATTCAGTATGGCTGCAGATTGCAAGATTGAATTGAAAATGTTTTCAGGTTTGAATAAGAACATCTTTCCTCACTTAAATGTTTGAGAAGTTTTAAACAGATGTATTTCCCCTTCAAAAGTCCCACCTCCTCTCCTCATTGGTGTGACAATAACTGTAACACCAATGTTTTTTGTACTCTATGGTATTCTAGGTCGGGTCAAAGCTTAAAATCCCACAAAAAAAAACTATCCTTGGGAATAATTTTGGCTACAGGCATCCAGTTCATGACCTTTTTATAATTCCTGCTCCAAACCACTCAGTGGTAAGACATTCTCAGAATCAGCTTTACTTGCCTACAGGTCGTTGAGTCAGGAGCTGAATCTACAGTAGGTGAAATTCAGTTCAGTACGTCTGAGGTCACAGCACAGCTATTTGGCTCTAAATTGGGTTTGAACAGCCATCTTTCACCCATTAAAGTACTCAGATTAATGATTTCAATGCCATTACTTGATATGTTTAACGTCGTTTATGCATTTTGGGTGTACACACCACCTGGTTTTGCCATCTGTGTGTTGTGATGATTAACCGGGAAACAACATTTCGGTAATGCCATAGGGAATCAGCCCTTCCTATACAGATTGGTGTGTCAAACAAAAAGCCCAAAACCATAAACGAAGAAAAACATAACTTTTCCACCTCTTTCAACAAAATATTTCAAGTCTCCTCTTGAACACCCTCTTGCCATCTCTGTGTGATTCCTGAAAGGACTGAGGTGGCCCTTGCTTGAAACATGGCAGCGACAAACTGATTTTGCCCCTTTTTGGGCATGTCCTGGTTTAAGTTAAATGATATTTCTAATGACACGGGAAATGAGGCAACAACAACTAGACATACTTTGGTGTATCAGTTGTTTCCTGTCAGTTCTAATGTGCTAATAACCCGCACTGCACAGATTATGTTGAAAATTACACATCCCTGCACTTTAGACGTGGGTACTTTCAGTGGTGACGCGTAATAATACAAATAAAAACTTAGATGGGTGCTGCATCATCAGTCTAAAGGCATATGCCTGTGCTGTTGTTATATACTGGAGATACATATTTATTGGACTTAACTCGCCTATTAGTTTTATCTTTAAAATGGCAGATGTCCAACAGATATTTAATACGTTGAGCTTTATCTGGGTCCTGTTGACTTGCACTCCACTCCTTCTGGTCCGTGATGCCAGCTTCAATTATGCAACCGTACATCTGTGCAGAACGGCTGGCATGTTGGGTGATTTATCAACAGACCAAAGGTTTAGAGGGGTTCACTTTGTTTTGTGAAAGAGGCTTTTCAGTTCATTAAACAACAGAACAAGTAAAGATACTGAAGACTCAGGGAAAAGAATGGCTTTTGTAAATAAAACGGTGCGGCTAATTCTTTTTTCAATAATATTCTTTGTCAGTGGTTAGAGCTCTGCTGAAGAAATAGTTAATACAACACGTATAAAGAAACAATTGACGGGATGTTGGACTTTCCTCTCCAAAACATTTAAGTTTGTGTCATATTTCTAGCTTTACTGTGGTATACTGATTTTTAAGTGTTTTGGACTTCAATTTCAGTAGAACATTAATTAAAACAAGCTTTCATAGTATAAGATAACAATTTACTTAGTTATGCCAGTAATTCCCAGGAAACACTGCTGCAGTGATTTGTATTCATAGGCATCCATGTCTCTCATAATTATCTTGCCAAGGGAGTTTAATATACATTCAGTTGCATACATAATCAGTTCATATTTGTAATTTTCTGACAGTCAGCAGCTGCACCATGGCTGAATGCTTATACTGTATTTCGAATAGAAATCAAAGCCTAAAAAAATGTGTGGAATTAAACATGACTCATTAAAGAAATTACTATACTGCTTCTATTTTATGTCTTTCCTGTTCATCATATAAAAGTAACACACTGCGTGTATGCTTTGCATTCTTTAGTCTAATTTTCCTGCTACTAATGTCAAATGTTTTATGTAAATTAACACAAAATTTAAGTCAGTACTTCACTTTGGATGTTTCTGTAACCCTTGCCAATTTAAATATATTTAACTGGCCAAATGAATCCAGGGCATTTATGGTTTTTCATGCTTGTGTTTTAGGATTTCAACAGGGACCCATAAGACAAACACAAAAGATCCATGAAGTGATGTATTTTTCCTAATGCATGACACAGTGTTAGTACTGAAAGGAACAAGAGTCCATGATGACAGACTCAGGAAAACAAATAATAATTTACATGTAATACAGTGTTATAGACAGGACACTTGCCTGACTGGCCTCACTCCTTTTATTTACTAGTAAATGTCAGTTCTTTCATCAAAGTATCCCCTGGATATTTTTTGAATTTGTTTGGGTATTGAGATGGCTTCTGATGGCTTAAAATAAAATAATAAAAATAATCATAAATAAATGGTAGAACTTGAAAACAGAGATTTTCTGTCAGTCATAGTTCCAGTCATATCCTTTGAACATTTTAAAATTGTTTCATAAAAGCACCAACCTCAATGTATTTACTGGGATTTTATGTGATAAACCACCAACTAGAAGTAGTGGTTTGCTAATATCAACAAATCAGAACTTCAAGTGTGGGACAGAGGAGTAGCTACAGGTGGGCCTGGATGGGCTTAGGCCCACCCACTTTGTATGAGGGCCCACCCAATCAAGTGGCTTTCCTTTAAAGAAAATAAAAATAAGGGATGTCACTTAAAGTCATCATAACAATCACCATAAAGTAAAATAAAATGAAGCAGAATAAACTGTAATTTATGCTTGTCCCAAAAACAGCAAGCTTCATGTTCTAGTTCTTAGTGAACCAGCGGTGAGAAAGTCATTCGCCTAATAGCCACAGGATTGTAATGAGCCAAATGCAAGGAGATGCTGGAAACATCACATTAAGAGAAACCATCAGCATGTGAAGGTGGTATTATTGTCATATGTGCCAAATGGGACATTCCTCTTAGGGGGCACAGTGAAACAGGAGAGTGCCAGATTCTGTGGTGCTCTGCGGGTGCTGCGGGGCTGTTCTGTCACCTTGCGCTTGAATTCAGGTGCAGCACGATAATGTCGATGCATACTTTCAAGTGTCATTTTTAGGGTTTTGTAACATTGGGAGCTTTAGCCCAGACCCCTTATTCCTTTTCCTTGCTCTTTAAAAAGCGCTTTACAGTCTATATTTATGGATTTTCCCCACAATGTTTATCACTCGTCTGCAGTGCAGAATTCAAAAGGAGAACTGTTTCCTCTCCACTCAGCACCTCAACCTGGTATCATTGAACATAAGTTATGCTGGGACCGGACAATCAGTTCCCAAATAGCTTATTGTTTTTTCTATAGCTATCAAGGCTGTGTAGAAAGGTGAGCCGTAGTGAAGTGGAGAGCTCAAAGGACTGCGCCCATGCTCATAGAATTTGGGGTTACGCTACATAAATAAAAGAGCTATTTCCTATAATGTTTTTTTCCTGTAGGCTTAAGACTATTGCTAGTGGGTTTGAGGCGAAGCAGGAGGACATGCTTCACTGGGTCCGCTTGTAGCACAACAAACATAAAACATCTGCTCGGAGAACAGCTTCAAACTCAGCCTTCGGCATACGTAATTACGCACTTAGAGGCGCCGTGCGCAAATGCATGGGAAATAATGTCTGGTAGGGGTCGAGGTTGAGATGACAAATCTGTCGCTCTGAAAGGTGACGACAAAGGTTATGAAACGTAACAATCTACAAGAGCAGGAGCAGATCACAGGGGGAAATCAGCAGCTGGATCATGCGTAATGACGCAATGTAACAAGCCCAATATACTTCAAGTGCCGCAGTAGAAGGTAAAAATGTCTGACCACAGAGAGGCTTGATGCAACTCAGCTATAGTGAGACTGACGTTATTGACCTACGATAATAGGTAAACCAATAGAATAATGATAATCAGGTGATTCATTACATTGATGTGAATCTGATTATTCAGATGGCGTCTTTATAATTAACTGTAATATTTTCTTGTTAAAGTCAGAAAAACAAAATGAAAGTATTTATTTAATTTTTTTCATTTATGTTATTGAACCTTTTTTTTTTGTAAAACGTCTTCTGGCACACCAACCATGTTTTGCCCTTTTTAACTGTTGACTGTAATTTGGTGTGTAATTAGAGAAATGAAAATAGCAGAAGTTTAACATTAATTAAAAAAAAGTTTTGTGCGTTCTGGGCGTCTGGGTTGATGAGGCGACGGCGGCCGTTGTTGAGTGACATTGTGTTCAGAAACGGAAATAATGACTTTTACAGGCTGCCGCAGTTTAAATGATCCAGAAGTTAGATAAAAGATAAAAGTGACTAGAAAGAGAGATTTTGAATGAGGCTGACCAACAGACCTGGACCGCCAGGTCGTTATGAATTGAGTTTAAACACATCTGATCCTTATATTAGGCAAACGGTGTTGAAACAATCACATAGGCTGTGATACCACGGGAAAACAATAAAGTGTCATTTTCTGTTTTAACCCACTACCTGAACAATGTGGTAACAACTCTTTTTTTCTTTTCTTTTTTGCTTTTTAACGAAAGTTCAACATTTTTATGTCCACAACTAGATGGCTAGAAACAAGACTATGCCCACTGGATTTGCTGCCCCTCCTCAAAGCAAGCTCCGAGCATAGGGGCTGTAAGTGTCTGCCGGGTGAACTATTTGGCACGTTACCTGCCAACATCTGCATCCATGTGAGCCACTTAATGAAACAAACGTTTAGTCAGACCGTCCACATGACAGATAATAAAGTCTGGATTTACAGCGTTGTTTTCAAATCAAGTTGCTAAATGTCTCAGCTCACAGGTATCCTGGTGCCACTGTGACAGCAGAAAGTAGCGGCAGGCATTGCTGGCAGCAGAAGATTCCAGTTGCAGAAGGCTGATGTTAATCAACTGGGAGAAGTTTTCCCCTTAAGACTGCCCCTTTGCATAATGAGGCAGACGTGCATAAAGATATGGAAAAGGACTGGCATAAATAAATAGGATGGAAGAATTAAATGGGGTAAGAACTATAGACAGGAATAATAAAATAGATAAAGGTATCAAAACATTGACAGAAATAGATACATTTAAAAAGTAATTAATAAAGCTGCCAATTATAATGACAAAATAAATAATGAAATGGTTATTAAAAAGAGGAATAAATAAGGCAATTAAAACAGATATTTACATGTATCATTCTACAATTTAATTGCTACTTACATCTATTTATTTTTGTGTATTTAATTTATGCTTATATGTTCATTGAGCTTGTATTTATTTCTGTATATATATTTCTATATTTATTTTGTGAATATGCCAGAGTCAGTACTCCATAGGTCCAAGCCTACATTTGTGGCATGGCCTAAGAAATCAATCCAATCTGAATAAGCTTGAGCTACTTTGCAAAGAACAATGACCCAAAAAGTTCCAATGAAATGCTGCTAACTTGCAACACTTTTATGGTCACATTACAATAGTAACATTTTCATTCCTAAGATGGTGTGTGGTATTTTCTTCCATCCTTTTACCTCCAATGACTGCAGGTAGCCTTCCTGTGGGTCACACAGCAGGGACGAAATACGGTGATTGTTCCTCATGCAGCGAACGTTGGTGTCCCGCCACAGTGGAAAAACTTGACGTATGATTGTCATCCGCCCCAGCGAGCTGTGAATCAGCTCCATTATGTCTGCATCGCTCACCTCCTGAAGATGAACATAACAGAGAAGTTGCACAGTGCGCAATCATGAAGAAATCTGAATGGGGGTTAGTCTTGAAGGATGTTGTCTGTGCTGTCTATCAGCGGCTAAAGCTTCAGAAGGCATTCGAGAATGATGCAGAATAAATGAATGAGCTTCAGCAGGTGAAAATAGTACAACTGTTTGGAATATCAACTTGCTTTTTCAGTTTTCATTTCTACATAACAGTTGAAACAAAACTCTAGCAAACACATCTAGATCATTTTATTTTAGGCCAAAGGTGTCTGTTGCTTTTCCCATCACACTGACAAAATGAATGTTCATATATAATGTTTGCTCATAGTAGAACAGGAGACTCCTGGTTCCCTTTGAGTTAGGACTGCACTGTCTGAGGATCAGATCCATATTCATGAGACAGAGCAGTATGCTGCTGCCTGCTAAACTCCAGAGCAAGACAGTGGTCAATGTTGAGGAAGACAGCAAGTCTCATGAGAAACACTGGATTCATATACTACCTGACAAAGCTGTGAGGTTACTCATGGGTTGAAACTCAAGCAGCTACAGTCTAATGTATTCCTGACCACCCATACCTTAAAACATGCCCTCAGTCCTTGTTCGTAGTCAGATGCTGATCTGTAGAATGACATGAAAATGGCTGTGGACGAGAGGCTGGCAATGTTTGGAAGGTACAGTGGAAAAGTAATACCAAGTCAGGATGTGAGATGCTGATGGACTGCTACCAAAGAAGATGACCGCTGCAACTGAGTCAAAAGTAAGATTGTACAGATATAAATGGTTATGCAATCTAGTTGCTGCCCCCTTCAATGTACTTTTTTCACTGTGAACAGATGTTTTTCATTTGAATTGCACAGCAAAACTGTCACATTGAAAGTACAAGGGTTTTGAAATGTTTCGTCATGGTCTCTTTTTGTACATCATAAAATCTGACATTTTCTCAAAGTTTGAGACAGTCTATGTACACATTTGTGTTCTTTTCATCTGAATATGAAAATCACTTATTTTTTTCTACATCTACTGTAGGTATCTGAATGTGTTACATTTTTTTTAGATCCTGTTACTGTGCACCTTTTTTTCTTACTGATGATGGAGGAAGAAAAGTTATGATTTTCTACATTTCTTGCATCATTGTCGTCATTGCACAGTGTGAGGTAAAGACTCCTCAGGAGGTATTTTACTCATCTATTTTTTTCCTCCGACTCCTTCTGACTCCTCAAGACCAGTCAGGTGGAAAGCATGAATATTCATGAGTTGCTGCGACACATTAATCAGACAAATTATGTCGCTTGGCTCACCGAGCTGAACCCCTATGTCCAAGTTAATAACTAATAGTTCCATCCAGTTCAAGTGTTCTGTCATAATCCCAGGTGACATTTTTGTCAGAACCTGACCCAGCAATGAGCCTGACCAACAGGATATAGACCTGAAAACAGGCAACTCATATCCTTGGCGTGACAAGAAAATACAAACGTGTCAAAAATGTTCCAGTTTTGAACACCACGGTGGTATTAAATGTGAACTTTTCGTCCAAAACTTTATCAAAATACTCAATTACTTTAGGATACAAGGATTCATACTGTGCAAGACACCAGAACCACTTTATGGATCATTAATTTAACTCTGCATTGTACAAGATTAAAACAGCACATGAGTCAAATCACAATATTATTTTTGACACAGGCAGATTATACACAAACTGCAGGTAAATCTGCAATTATGACATAATTACTTCAGCTGAGCTGCTGAGATCGCTGAGAGCACCAATAGAGCACAGTCATGTCTCAATGACAGCTGATGACAAAAATACATTAATCAAATCAAGTTTGGCTGACAGGCTAAATTATCCCCTTTGTGTGTTGTATTCCATGTTATTAATCTTTTATGAGCAATAAAAAATACCAGTAATTATGACAGTTGATTAGAAGCTATGGTGCTTTTTGAAACTGCACACAACTGAGCTGAGTGGGTTTTAAAAATGAAAAACAAAGTACAGTGTTAATGTCATTACTTTCACTTTCTCTTGCAACAAACCATATCTATATTGAGAAAAAAGGATATCTGTCCAAAACCTTTCACTTTCTAATGCTAATGTCTGGTCAAACTCATTCTATCCTAAAATGTAACTATACAGGTATTTAAAACATCAGTTGTTCTTATATCACTTTGGGTGACAAAAGGATGGATTTTTTGTTCTTGTTTGATTTGCATGACAGGCGTTCTTATTGTTAATAACGGTCTCATTTTCTCTCTCTGTTCTAAGTCTTAATGTGAAATGAATTTTCTGCTTGTGTAGTTGCAAAATAAACAAGTTTCATGTTTCTTTATAAAGCAATTGTGCAATCACTTAGGTGTTCAACTCAGCATGTCGATGTACTGGAAAGTATTTGCAGTCAGTACCCAGACAGGGCTTCTTTTTCAGCAGGAAGCATTAAATCATCTGGCCAATCAGATGCAGTGATACCACGGCCATTAAAGCTTTGGTACTTTTGGTGGTTTGGGTGGATGCAAGGTCCTGCTGAAAAAGAAAATCTGCATTTAAATGAAACTCACCAGCAGGGAGATCAACCTTGGACATGATAAAACACGGAGGACAAACAGGTGGGGCAGATGACATGGCTTCCCAAATTGTCAGTGCCTACTGAGACGTTTACCTCAAGCTACTTGGGTTCTTTCTTTCTCCAACCTCTGGGACTTTCCGTAGATTTCCAAACGAAATGCAAAATTACATTTGTGTCTCAAAAGAAGACCATGTATCACTGAGCAATAGTCCAGACCATTTACTTCTTTGCGTGGGTAAGACAATATTAAAATCTGCGGTTCAGGAGTCACTTTCAACAAATTAGAAAATTAGAAAATGTTGAAAATGAATGTGTGATTTTTACTTTTTTAGTTTAAAATCAATTATATAATTTTCTAACCTATTGTATGTAGATAGAAGAAGTTAGATACCTCAGATTTAATGCATCCTGTTGATTCTCTTTTATGGCGGTTTTAGGGGATGTCAACGTTTTAAAATAATTTTGAAATCATGTAATTAAATAATAATAATAATAATAGTGTGTCCAGAAAGAAGCAGGCTTTCTGTTACAGCTTATCAATGCATAAAAATCTAACTTTTTATACATTATAAAAAGTGATGTTTTAAAAAATATTATATAATTCATAGACAACAGCTGCTCTGTGTTTTCCTAATGTTTAATGCAGATGCCATCTTAGGCACTTGAGTAGAAGGCAGCAGGAATCCCTTTTCATTCTTAAAGACAATTTCTGTAAATCCAATATGTTCATTTAGGGTCATGAACTGCTGAGTAGTCGCATGAACTTTTGACATGACTTCAAATATGAATTGTGAAACTGCCTGGGGAAGGCCAGTCCAGAAGGTTTTTATGCTTGTTCCACATAAAACAAGCACTGCTTTAAGTGCCAGATGACTATTATAATATGTACATATAAATGTGCATTTGTAAGCCATTATGACAGAGAGAACTATCTTCGAGCACATAGTCACAAACATTTAATTGCAGGTGAGGTTTTATGGAACTCCAACAACTATAAAGACTCTTAAATATTGTTAAATGGAATATGACTCTGAAATCGAGGCATTTTTTATTGGCTCATTGTTGTTAAATCTACTCAGTAAACCTAATTGAAAAGATTTCATGATACAAATGTCAATATCTTTGGGTAGAAAGATAGTGGTGCAACAGACTAAAGCTCTTCTAGTATAACATGTCAAGTATGTGAGTAGTGCACCTCTGTTGCACATCACTTTCTATGTAAGAAAAATGGGCACAATGGTTGAGCAAAGCTGATATATTTTTGAGCCAACAACCGGTTCTTAACTATTTTTACAGGTTAGACTGCATTTTTACAAAGAGCTGTCATTGCACAAATGCAGCTCTAAACAATGATGCAACCAAGACTATGAATGCCGAGTTCTAAAATGGGTTAGTACTCAAAATATCACCACAACCTAGTGGAGGTGGCACGGGCTCTAGTGATATTAATATGTCACAATCATCATCTCTTCAAAGCAAAGTCCCACTATGCAATTGCTGCCATTATGTGACTTTTTCTGGCAGAATAATTCCAAGCTATTATGAAGCCTGGATGTAAATAAGAGCACTTTAAACTTCAAACCTTGCATTTATTACTAAGACTCCTATTTTCAAGTATAAAAGGAAATAATTGTACAGTCATTGACCTGTTGTATTGAGAAATCAGATAAATAAGACATTGTCAGGGTAGCTGACAACACAGTTTTAAACAGTTAAGCAGACACCACTTTTAAAATGGTTGTGTTGCAGTATGTTGGATACTTGAGAAATAAGAAGTTGACAAAAGGACATGCAGGTTACAAATAGGCATTAATAAAGAAATGAGACTCGTTAGCGGTTAGCAGCAAATGTAAGCGTCAGCTTTAGAGCTTCTTATTTTACTACAAAGGTCTTTGTGAAAACATGACATAGAACTTTATATTAATATGGACACATCAAACCTGGACTGGAATATTTCACACTCATTACAGATTCTTAGAGTTATCTTTTGTGATTCCTGAAACATCTTATTTGTGAAAACCAAAAAATCTTTTTTTTTTTTTTTTTTACAAAATATTGCACAAAAGGCCATCTTGTTCTTGTGAACCAAATATCACACATTTCATGTATTTTTATGTAAATGTATAAGAACTTGCAGTTTAAGTAAGCTCTTCTGGACAGAATAGGGCCAGAAAAAAAGTTAATAATTCTTTATGCTTGTCGTAAGATTAGGCTATACAGACCTAACCTGTGGAAATAGTTAGAGTGACCATTATTATTTAGGTCTTTATGTGTTTTCATAAATAAAACAGCCAAATTGCATGATACATGTCCAAGTTTATCGAGATGGTACACATACCTAGTGTTATTGAAATATATAATACTTTTGTGTTTTAATCATGTATTATTATCAAGCAGTTGGGTTACCTAAGTTTTTGTTTTTTTTTACTTTGTGGCCTGGCAGTACACATAGTATGGAGTCTGCAGGGTCATTGGCCAGGCTATAAATTCACCCACCTTCTTGTGGGATACCAGGGCAAGTAAGGGTCACATGGTGTTTCATGGTTGGTAAGCTTCACAAAGCTTTACATTGTTTTGGAATGTTCATCTTGGTAGACTCCTAGAAACATCTGGCAAATGTATCAAGAAACCTAATTGTATTTAAATGTATGTATATTCCAAGTGTTTTGTCTCTGATGATTTTTTTCTTCCTTTGCTGCCGAATTTACAAACCGGGTGAGGCGGGCCTCAGTGAAGGAGACAGGAAGATCGTGAGGCCGCTTCGACACTAGTCAGTTCCAAAAAGTAAAATGTTACTCAAGAATTAATTCTATCAGGTAAAAAGCCTAGAAATTAAGACATAATTTTCTAGTTATGCTTAGCTTAATATTCAAAAGCAAAATTTTAGCACAATTTTATTGGAATATATTTTTTGGGTGTTCGGTTTGGTTTGGGTGAAAATCCCCCCAAAAATTTTTTTAGCACAAGTGTGTTTGTTGGCCAAAGAGGTTAACACCTAAAATGAGTAAGCTTATAGTATGCTGAAGTGGAGAAACGCATCACATAGATGCATTCACAGAGGAATTTTAAAATCCCAGAGAAACCGATTAAGCCAATTATTTAAAGACAGTCATGAGACTAACAAGTGAATTGATACTGAAAAAGGACAATTGTAAGCACAGTGAAAACCAGTCTCTGTACTTGAACTGCTTCTGAGGATTTCATCATTGTGATGGAGAATGAATTACAGTCCGAACTCAGCAGGTCTCGGTATAATGCCAGTTGGGGACACATTAACCTCACTGATAACTGAATCACTAAAATGAATGTAACTTCTGTAACATTTAGATAAGATGACGCATAAAGAGAGTTCCATTTTAAATGTATAACCATGAAAAAGAATGTCTCCTTGGGTTACCACTTCCGAGTTAATTCATAAATTTTGACATTTAAATTGGATTTCTGCATGGATGCTTATTGTGGTTAATGACATGAATCACCTCAACATCAAATCTAAAGTTCTTATAGCGGCAATGTTATACAGTCATTTCAATATAATTGAAAATTAGACATTTCTTCACTGGACAGACAATGTCTTAAGTAATGCACCTACTAATCACCAAGTGTGGAGTGGCAAAAATGGCATCAGAAGAATTGTTTCCATCTCAGTGGCTCGATAGACATTTACCTATCATCAGTCATATCGTGACTGTCTTCTTCCACTGGGTCACAGCAGGCACAGTCACCTAATCCATCAAACATTTTCAAGTGTCATTGTCCTACCTTTGAAAGGGGAAGAAAACAACAACAAATCCTTCCACGATATATAATCCATCGGAGTCAACTAGACGTTGTCAGATGTGGATTGCTGTGCTAGCAGCTGCAGCAACCTGGTTTAGTGGGTGGTTTACTGAGATACATGTCCGCCCATTATCCCTGTGATCTTTGGCTTACATCGCATCCTGCTGCACTTCATGGCAAAGCATTTTAATGTTTTTTTGTTTTTTTTGGGGGGGGGGGGAATGGGATAAGGACTGAAGGAATAAAACAGTAGCCTTTAGATCTACTACTTTGGTTTAAAGTCAAGCTAAATAATAATATATGTTGCAAAACAAGTACACATTGCAACTGTTCATATATATTTAATAAATATATAGTGCCTTGCAAAAGTATTCAACCCCCTATCCAAACATAGAGAGTTGGCATTAGCCTGCTATATCTGCCAACAACTCCTTCATCAATGTTCTTTAGCATAAATCTAAAGTCTAGAGTTTTGTTTTACTGTGTAGCCAAATGTAAACAGTAAGAAAGACCTTCAGAAACCACTTCCCTTGTTTTAGGCAAAGTATTGTTAGATCATTATATCATGTTTTTGAAAACAAGTTAACCCCTGTTGGAACAAAGGGCTGTCCAGAATCGTCTAGATGACAAAATATCGGTCTCGATTTGAAAGAGAGAACAACATTAAACATGATTAGTTGTGTAAGAATTTGGTATAACATAAAGATAATGCTGTTCTTCACTAGGGCTAATAATGATATATATCGATAAACATTTGGTTCAACAGAATGAAAGGGGGTCTATATAAAGTTCAATGGCGAAACAGTTACCCTTTCTTTTGCATTCTAGCCTATAATGTAGGTTAATACTACAGTCATTACATTCTCCTAACCAATCAAAAACGCAGACCCAGGAATGATCAATCACAAAACTTCAGAGAGTTCATAGAGCATGTTTTTTCCCCCCTTTTTTAAGACTTACAGTTTTTGTAAAAAGTAGGTTTTAGTTGAATTCAGTGTCCTTTATTTAAACATAGGTCATTAAGCAACAGCATAAAATGTCCAAGGCTGCACTTAAAATATAGTTTTGAATTTTTGATAATTATCGATCAATATGATTTCCATTCTATCGATATGCTTTTTTTTATATATATATATATGATCCAGCACTATTCTTCATTAAATAATACTGATTGTGTTTTGTATCCCAGTTGGTCCATCCAACTGACCGGATATATTATTGATACTGAATGTCCATGCATGCCACTTAAATATAATATCCTCCTCAATATCTCTTCCAAGTAGTTATTTGTGATTGCATTTTTGTATAGTTGATATGGTCATAATGAACTATTTATATATTGTGATTCTCAATTTCGAGACACGTATGCTTCTTTTTAATTACAAACATACTTGGGGATCACCGCAGAAAAACAATTAATTAATCACAACCTATCTGTTAGTTTGCTGTTCAAATGTGAACATTGTATTCATTAACAATGTGTTCATGTACATTTTAAGTTTATTTTTTTAAAAGGTGAAAGCAACAGTGAAAGAAAATCTAAATGGAACAATAAACATGCTCTAGTTACAAGGCAAGGGTAATATTTCTTTTTAATTTCAGTTACACTGGCTTGTGATTGCACTAAAGCTTTCCATCTCAATTCCTCTCAGTGTGAACTTTTATCAGATTTTTGCATTGACAGCTACATTCATCATACCACATATTACTGCTGGTGGCAGATTTGCATAAAGGGTTGTCAGGAGAGCTGAATGAAAAGTGAAGCCTTATTTGGATTGTGTGGGGTCTTAAGTCTAACATGAGCTTGAGGAGCTTACAAATAAACTGACTGAGTATCAAGATCACCTGGTTAAGACGTATATTACAACTCTATCATGTCCAGCAGGACAGGAGCAACCATCACCTGAGACTGACGGTGTTTTCAGATAAAAGAAGTAATGAGGAATGTTATTTCCATTCAGGAACTGCACTTGAACAAGCTTTGAGGATTTGTAGGTACTATGAATAGGAAGCAGTAGCTTGGTTCAATTTATTACAGCATGTATTGAAAAAAAGGAGCTCCGGCAGATGCAGCTTAAAAATTAGTGTACGAGTGTTTGCAGCTTATCACATGAGTTTAAGATGATTAGATACTGCATGCAAAGTATTTTTTTTTTTGCCATAAGCTATGTGAGAAAGTTCTTGGATATATAATCATTGGTTGGTGAAAAATTATCTCTACACCTTCCTTTAAGCATCCGTTCCCCTTTGAGATAAGCAAGCATGGAGGATAAATCATTTAGTTTTATATATCCTTGGATTCAATGTGTTTCATGCTTTAGTAGCTCGGGAAATGAGGGGAAAAAAGAGAAGAAAAAAGACGGCTAAGCAGTTCAGAGTTTTCATGCTTTTTCTTTTGTATATGAGAAAAGCACTGAAGGCTAAACACTTAGAAACAGCAGTGTGCAAGAGCAGTTATAGGGTTTTGTTGTTAGTCTTCCCAACATGCCTGTATTATTCTCATTTCAAAGTGTTTGTTTCCTTCATGGCTGGCTCATCTGTGCTGACAGAATGAAAGGCAAGGAGTGAGGGAGAAAGAAAAGAGGCAAACAAAAGATGGTTGTGCAGAAATAGGGCCAACAATGTTCCTAAAAGGCGAAAGCGGCAAATATAAAAACATAACAGAATGAATGAATAAATGAAAGACAGAGAGGATATCAATGACAAAGTAGTCATATCAGATATATGTTGCAATTTTTTTTACCTACATGATATGAATGCCACTGATGTTATCCTGAAAACGGAGGTAAACCTCGTTTCAGGTAAAAAATTACAGGTTTAAAACTACTACAATTAATTGTTGCACTGTTCCTACAGCTAAAAGCTCTAAGTAAGAGAAAATGTTTGAGGGATTGGGTTTTCATTAAATGTAGGCAGACTGTATGAACAATGGTAGTTAGCTGGCTAAAAGAAGACTTCTGCCCTTGCTTACAAGAAAGATAAATTAATTTATTATGACCTTTAAAGGAGACTTTTACTTTCTGCTGTCACTACATACAGTATAAGGGATTACTGCAAAGTCAACGACAATACAAGTGTCTCTCCACTGAAGCGACGTGCTCATTCAGAGGGAGAGAAAGCTGCAGGTCAATCACTCAGTGCAATCTGCAGGGCTTCCTTAAAAGTTTTGTAGTCAAATTGAATAATAAAATGCACTTGACTCCATTGTTTGATAACTATATAAATGGGAATGTGCACAATTGATCTGGAATCTGTATGATTTGACTTAATTGACTTTTTTTTTTGTAAAGTGCCTTGAGACGACATTTGTTGTGAATTGGTGCAATATAAATAAACTTAATTGAGTTGATTTTAAATTAACTGAATTAAATTAAGAATAAAACTGTCAGTTAAGCAGTTGATGGCAGGGCCTTCCTGAGCAGCAAGTCAGAATAATTACTCCTCTAATATCTTGTTATATTTGTGTTACTCTACAAATAGCACACTACAACAACACCAAAATTCTGTCCACATTTACCTAAAACATGTAACACTTAGCCTGTGTTTAGACAGAAAATAATAAATAAATGTGTTTGATGGGTAGTTGAGACACCTTTTCATGTAGAAAGATAGTCATTCCCTGTCTTAAAGGGGCCAAATCATGCAAAATCATTTTGTTGTGTGCTTGGAGTCTCCGTAGGTGCTGCCAGTATTTGCTGCAGAACTACTAAACGAGGTCATGGACTTCCGGCTTAACAATTTCAGCCAAAAAATTTCAGCCATTTTTTTGCCAAAATTCTTTAGTCTAAGCTCAAGAATGCCAAAACTACATGTGGATAAGTCTAATTTACAAAAATGACCAAACAAGGTGGAGTGGAACACTCTGCGACCAGGAGGTGGCAGTGTGTGAAGTGCCTGATTTGCATTTAAAGGGACCACGCCAAAACGAGTTGTTCTCAGAGGAACATCAGAAGAGGGCAAAAGAGGGGCTGTGGGGCAGCAATAACCCAGGGCTCACACTGACTACTGTGCAGGTGATGCTCCTGATCCAGTTCCGTTTTTTTGGAAACCCAAATTCACACTGCTCCTGTAGGGAAGCAGCGGCCAGCTGTAGCTCCGGCTGTGGAAAGGACGCTGGCGAGAACAGAAGTTCATGTGGTCTTTCAGTTGTTATCTCTCAGACATGACTTAAATAAAGCCATGGTTTTCATTTGTTCTGATCAAAGGTTTTTAATGTCATTTAGTTCAACACTCAATGTTAGATGATTTAAAACAGATAATATTGTCCTTTTCAACAACATTTTACATTTATTTCAGGTCATATCCCTATGATGAAGAATAGTAAGTTTTGGTTTGCTTTCATATTTTATGATTTAAAATTTTTCATATAATTATGGACTGCTGAAGCAGGGATTTTTAGAACTTTGTTGATGATGGCCTTTTTGAACTGCTCTGTGATAATAGCTTATATTCTCAGACAACTCTTCTATTCCCTGTGAAATAGAAGCTTGGAACAAGCAGCCTCTTTTTATGTAGTAAACCATTATTGATTAGATTGCATACTTGAAGTCACATGACAGTGGGGGAACAGCCAGTTCTTGTTAATTGATTTGCTTGAGTAACTAATTTAAATTCAAGAAGTCAGATTGTCTTCATTTTTTTTAGCAAAACTGCATAACAGTTTTGTTGTTTTTAATACATTTGGCATTTTGAACATTAGAAATTATTTGAATTTATATCTCAAATATACAAATATACAAGAGAAGCTTGTAAATGTAGAATATTTGTAAATAGTCTTTCTGAACAGGCCCTTCTTTTCTGATTGCCAGATACAAGGTTGCACTCTTCTTAGCTTTAAATGTTCACCATGGAGAGATTACTTTGCAGTTAGCCACCTCATATCAACCATGAAGCATGTATCATGGTTTTTAACTGAAAAGACAGGATGCGAGAAAGCTTACATCCACAGAAGATCTGTGAATAGTTCTCCAAGATGTTTGGGACAACCTACCAGCCGAGTTCTTTCAAAAACTGTGTCCAAGTCAACCTAGAAGAATTGATTCTATTTTGAAAGCAAAAGGTTGGTTTTATATGTATACTAATATTGATTTAATATAGATTCATCTTTTGTTTGTTCACTGCATTTTGTTTTATTGATGAAAATAAATGGTTAACACTTTCATTTTTAAAAGGATCCTTTGTTCTAGTTTACAGCACTTTTTAACATCTGCTTAAAACCTTTGTACAGTACTGTATTATATATATATATATATATATATATATATATATATATATATATATATATATATATATATATATATATATATATATATATTTATATTTATATTTATAAGTAAAGGAATATTTACCTTACCCTTTATTTATTTAAATACCTTTTAATAATAGGATAAGTCTTTTCCGTCTGCCTCTGCAATTTTTATGCATACCTGCATAATCACTTCCATGAGATGTTCTCAAGAGCAGGAGCACTAGCCTCAAAAATATATTTATATAACGAAACACAAACAGAGCAAAGTTAAACCGGGTGGGGAGGAGCCGAGCGAGGTCGGTGGGAATGGGGCTTAATGGATCAGTACCAATCCCCATTATCTCCACATCTTTTTAAGGCAATAAAAGGCAATGTGAAGGAAACTAGGCTGAACAACCACATGATTCCACAAATACTTTATCAAGAATCAGGAAACTAACTAAAGACTCTCCGCCCGGAGAGATGACTAAACTACTATTAATAATTAAAAGATGGTATGCCATGCAAATCAAATAAAACGTGAAATGAAATTGATGTTTCATATATATGTGATTAAACTTTCAGTTAAAATGAGTTTGCATGGATATTACCATTAGAAAGTTTCTTTTTTTATTTTATTCTTTTTTTTTTTTTACATACAAATATCAGGCATTTGGAATTATGAGCATATGTCACATTCAGACTGAATGCTCAGCAAGCATTTTTAGCCATTTTCTGAGTTATGACCATTTCTAAAGGCTGTTCCTAAATCTCCTTTTTGAGTCAAAAATGGCACAGGGTGAAAATGAATCATAATTTACTGTTCAATAATCTGAAGCGTCTATAAAATATCTTGAGCTGCTTGCAAACACAGTGACCATAATTTATGCAGCTAATGCACCCTTGGTGTGTGTTATGTCACATTCTCGTGAGAGAACTAACAAGTCAGATTCTGTCTTGCTTTATTTACAGTAAAATTGAGCATTCACTTTAAAATTGTACCTGTAACCCAACTCCAACATTTCCATGTGTGTTTAAATTACTGAATGCATTTGCTTTAATATATTGATGAAGCCACTGATGTTAAATATCACTAGTATGAAAAGAGCTCCAGTGTGTCGGTATAGAGCCTCACCTCATTGGCGTAGACCCAGTGACTGTCCTTGGATGCAAGGTTGGTTTCCACCGCCTGCAATGAGGAAATAAAATCAAATTAAAATCCATTTAAATTTATTGGCATCTCAGCAACAATGAGTACAAAGTACAGTAAGCAAAACCGACCATTAGACATAATAAATTGAAATAAATAAAAAATATATATAATTGAATGATTACAAAATGGCAAACTGCTTTTCAAACATTCTTTAAAAAAGTACAAGGGTTTATGTGGTGATATTTTACTGAAAATGTTTAGAAGACAAACATTACTGTGAAGCTTTTGTCTCTTGTTACTCTAATCAGAACAAAGTAAAATATTCTTCATTTAGTAAGTCTTTCAGCTTTACTCTTATTACCTAAGATGTCAACATTATTCCAAACAGAATACAGTTTTTAACCTCTGTGATTTTAGATAAGGCGCTTTCTCCAGAACATAAACTCAAGGGATTACTGGTCTTCAAAAACACATTAAAAAATTATATAAGATCTGGAATCTCTGAAAATTCAAGCACTTGAAGATTGATGCTTTATTTTAACATGCTCAACTACTGAGAACAAAGCATCTGCATCAGCTGTGTAAATGGAGCATATTCCTAATATTGAATTGAAAATTGAAGAATCATGCGTTCAGAATCATTAAAATCTTTTGTACATTTTTCATACTCCCTCTTGGACCTCTGGTACTTATGAAACAGCCCGAATAAACTAACAGAACATCAAACTAGCTTCTTTAACGTGATTTAGTGAGAAAAGTCTATCATCTGCATCAACCTCACTTTGTACCTGATCTTCCAAATGCATTTGCATAATGAAGATTATTACCTGCTGGAGATAAACACAGCCCTACACTGTGCTGGATTTGCCATTAACTAAAATGATGGTTTCACCAAATACTGTCCTTTTTAACCAGAAAATCTATTTTTTCACTGAATTTCTGCACAGACCTGTGATTTGTGTAAATTACTGTTTACAGTGAGCATACTCATCTTTGATCCAAAACTGTATAATTATTTTTTAAATAGGATCGTGTAGAGGGGGGAAACCATATTTAGGCCACAAAAAGGATGCATTAAATGTTTTGTAACTTTGGTGACAATTTTTAAATGGGCATGTTAAGTGAAACACAAATACACACTTTCTTCAAATATTAATCTTCCTGTTACTCCAATCAGTGTTTCCTGTCTGAAGTCAACAGCCATCTGTATAGCCAAGTCTTCTTTTCACAGATGAATTTTGAGTGAGAAAATCAGATTTATCTAATCCGCAGGCTAACCTCTATGTATGGTGGTTATAATAGAGAGCAAACAGTAATCCGTTTTTTTGGGTGTAAATGAATACTCATAATAACCCCAAATGCTTTGAGCGCAGGTAATCTCACAAAGAAATTTCAACCCCCTCCCCCCTTTTTTTAACGGATAGGATTATGATGCCTGTAGTAATACTGGTATTATAGTGCAAACACAACTTTTCACGTTTGGTTCCAGGCACTGATATTGCAGGCTCCATGCTGTTTTGCCTTCTGGATGTATTTTTATGCCCTTACAATGTTGAACATTGTATGGGCAAGTGTGTACCTATGTTCCTTCCAGTAAAACAGATAAGAATTAACTGAGACTGTAGGTCAAGAATTATTCAACATACGGATGCCACTTAAATATAAAGATCCCCCTCATGTCTTTGAGGTACATTTCAGCTTAAGATATAAAGAAAAGGTGTATCCTCCAGAAACAAGGCAAATGTTTTATGAACAGATAATTTGAGTGATTCTTCACTGAGGTATTGGGAAAACTGATTTTAGTCAGAGTCCAACATGCACTAAGTAAATGAACTTGAAGTAAACTCTTAAACTTGCTGCTGGACTCAGCTAGATAATCTGGAGAGAAATCCAAAAGAAAGGGACACTTCTTTATTAATGTGTTATAAACTATTTACTGCACAGTAAGCCTGGTACTGGTATTATAAGAAAATAATCAGTTCCTTTCATCTTGAGACCTAAATACTTAGTTGTCAGTTACAACAAAGCATGTTAAGATATCCTGTTAAACAGCAAACTGAAAGTAATGTACTGTAACTTTAGCAAAAGGGAAAGTCACATATATTTTATGACCACAAAACATATTATTCATCATTAGATTCCTTGGTTTTAAAAGCATATACTGTATTTTAAAAGCACTTTTACACAACAACAACAAAAAAAAAAAAAAAAACATTTTAGGCATTTTAAAAACAATTGAAACATGTACCATACATTGATGATCATGATGAATCAATTGGATCTGGAATGTATGATGGATTATCGTAAATAACAGATT
This sequence comes from Fundulus heteroclitus, assembly GCF_011125445.2. Lineage (NCBI taxonomy): Eukaryota > Metazoa > Chordata > Actinopteri > Cyprinodontiformes > Fundulidae > Fundulus > Fundulus heteroclitus. The sequence continues at coordinate 30,512,560 of NC_046382.1, read as the reverse complement.
GTCTTCTTGATTAATAAAATACGTTTTCAATGCGAATTCAAAGAATGGATGTAGGGTTGCTTAAAAGCAATGCAGAAAAAGGACAGAGCGTGAAGTGAGGGACTGAGCACTTCTACTAGACACATCTATGTTGGGAAATATGGGTGAGAATTAACAGAAATCCTGAAAGGTGAAAATAAACAGACGAAGAGGACATCAAAACAGTCGCTGTTAGAAGTCATTTAGTCATTTTTTATGAAATTGAAACAAAAACTTTAGGGAATACAGCAACATAGTTTAAAAAAAATCAGCAAGATGGCGCCTTGGTGTTTTGGTTCGCACTGTTTTGTCTTGTAATCCTATGTTGCTGCAAAAGGACCCAGAGCTCTTTCACCAGTGAAGAGCTCATGAACATCAGAGGAATAACTACATCCAATTTATTTCCCACTTTTCTGCTTCCATCTGTGGAATTATGGAATACTCTAGTCAAAGGTGCCCTCACATGTGTCCATGTCATGAGATGCCACTTAAGAGGAGAATGCACTGGTGGACAGGTATTTCTGCATCAGTGTTGGATCCACACTCCATTACCTGGAATATTTCTCTCCAACATGCGGTTGATGGCTAACAAACTGGAAGAACTTCAGCTACTGATAGAGAGAGACAAAGACCTTTCTCTATCTTCTGTTTTGTGTTTCACAGAGATGTGACTGTGTGAGCTAATAACAGATTTGGTGCTGCAGCAGGCAGGCTTCCAACTCTTCAGAGTGGATCACAACACGGTACTCTCTGGCAAAACGATAGGGGCAGGAATCTGTTTTTACACTAACAGTGGCTGGTGAAACAATGTGACAGTTATCTTGCAGCACTGCTCTCCAGATCTTTTTTTCATAAACAGCAAACCCTTCTACTCTTTCTGGGAATTTAGCTTGATTCATTGTGGTCAGTGTCTACATTCTGCCGCAAGCCAATATGCAGGATGCACAGTGCATGTTTGCCAACCAGATATGGAGTGAACAAATCAGGACTCCTAAGTTATTGTCCTTGGCAACTTTAACAAAAGGTAATCTCAGCCATGAACTTCCCAAACACAGAATGTTCATTCAATATCCAACCAGGGAGTCGAACATTCTGGATCTGCTACACCACCATTAGCAAAGGCTATCATGTCATCACCTGTGCTGCACTGCAAAACTTTACCCACATCAAGGTCCTCCTGATTCCTGCATACATGCAGAAATTAAAACTTTGTAAATCTGTAATTAGGACATCAAATAAGTGGACCGGCGAAGCTGTAGATGACCTACAGGCATGTTTGGACTGTACAGACTAGGTTGTTTTCAGAACTGCAACCAACTGTCTAGATGAGTACACAGAGGCCATGACATAATACATTAGCTTCTGTGAGGACATATATGTACCATCATGGACCCTTGTGAGTTACAACCTTGGTTCACATCCATACTCAGACAGCTGTGGTTGCAGAAAGAAGAGACATTTAGGAGTGTAGATATGGACAGGCTTATAGCGTCAAATGACATGTTTGGAAAGACAGTGAGGGAAGTTAAGTGACAGCACTCTGAGATACTCCAACAACAGTTCTCAGCTAATGGCTCTGTGTGGAAGGGGATAAGACTATTAACCAATGACAAACTGAAAACCTCCCATGAAGGACCTGTGTCTGGCCAATGACCTGGATGACTCCGGCTGTTGCTTTGATAGACTAAAACAAGGCTAGCATTCATTCAGTGATGTTACTCGCAGTGGGTGGAGTTGCCATAAATTTTACTCAAGGGTAGTGATACTTCTTAATAATATTATTCATGTAAACAGAAAACAGCACAGTGCAATAAAACTACTCTTGAAGGTAATGTTCTTTTAAGTTACTCAAGTAAATGTAACTGAGTAAATATAAGTAGTTATTCTATATTTATTTTAGTAAATTTGAATAAATCTCCTGTTTAGCAAGTCATTTTATGATGTTTCTTTAAGGCAGGGTATAGGTCTTAAATTTAATTCATAATTGTCTTAAAACGGTCTTACCAAATCTTACATTTGAATTGGTGACACCCGCAGAAACTGACTTTACCAGCTGATTTGTAGTTAGAACAAATAAAAGCAAAATCAAATTGAAAAATAAACATAACTCAACATGGCGTACAAATAGTATTTATAGCACCGTTGCGCATAATAATGAAGAGCATACATAGTCTGTGTAAATCTGTTGTGTACAGCAAAAAAATATCTATGGGACAATAAATGGTATTTGTTTAGTGCTGAGTGGCAATGTGTCAGATTAATTTGACAATTTAGTTTATCATGTTTTATGAAAAATGAGCATTGGTTAAAATATTTAACACAGCATTACTGGAATTTAAGACAACTTTTCATCTCTTAATCATCAAAATTTAGTCATTTTTTTATTATTTATAATGACATTAGGACAGGTGCTTTGGCCAAAAAATATATTTTGGCAAGTGACACAATTGTTCAATTAAGAGATTAGTTCCTATTACACAGTAAATCCGTTGTGATGAACAAATTAATTAACAAGCTACAATGATTATGACTACGATGTATAAAATACTTCAATCTTTATAACCATGGCATTCAGGTCTTCAGGGGAACTTTTTCTATATTTATTTTCATAGCTAATCAAAACACTTCAATGCAAGAAAAAAGTTTGCACCATAAAACAGAATGTTTGTAAAAGTATAATTGAGAGCAGAGGTTAAGCAGTGATAAAGGGCATGCAGGTGAGATGTTTATTTTTGTATAAAAGAGGGTTTGCATTCAAACATAAAAACAATAAATTTTCTCAAACTAAACATCTGTGCATTTGATTAACAGTTATCTAGAATACCTGTCAGGCTTGTCATGTGTGATAATTAATTGTGAACCTATGGAAATAATAACTAGATATTTGCTGTGATCACAATGATAAGAAAGTATCAGTGAACTTCTGGCATGTGTGAGTAATCTATTCATTTTCACACAATACGATAACATCTCTCTGTTCCTAAATAAAATTTGACAATGGTGACTATTGTCTGCCCTCAAGATAAAAAAACATGACATTCCACAGAAACGACAGGTCCTTGAACAGAAGTTATTCTTGCAGACAAAATCTGTCAGATGGCATAATGGTAAAGTCAAGTGTTGTGGTGTGAGTTAGTTAATGCAAACAATACCAGCTGGGATTGAAGCTCTGCACACAGCATAAAACAATGCTTGAAATGTTCTGCATCATTTCACAGGCCAGCTAAACACTGATAATTTCAGACACTGTGGAAATGAACCTTTGTGAATGAAATGGTTTTTGCAATGTGATGTTCAGCTACATCTGTTGTGATACAACAAACACATAATTGATCTGTCCTTTTGGAAGACCTCATTCTTTGTTGGATATTGTTTTCTCCGATATCATCCTCCAGGGAGGAAAAGTCATGAAAGATAGTTATAGCAGGAATGTTCTGAAAACCTAATTATAATTGTGAAGTATGAAATCAAAGAATACATTTATGTTAGTTGCAATAACATTTTTATTTGCAAATCCCAAAATTTGGTTGCATGAGAATATCACTTCTACACTATTCTGCTTAATGTAATTTTGTGCCAATCTCATAAAATAAATTTTGGAATCGAGGCAAAGTATTTAAAATGTGTTACTCTTTATAAGATGATGTAATTGTTGAAATCCATAGAGGTAGGTGTTTTTTTCTGATAAAAGGAAAATAATGACATGTAAGGAACATGCTATACAGTTCATCTATGCAAAAGCCTAGTCATTGTTGAGGTACGTGCAAAGACACAAAATACTTCATAAAGAAACGCCACAGATCCAGACAAAGTATGCGTCATTTTCATTTTGAAAATATGTGTTTATGTGGTTGCATTAAGCTACACTGATATATCTCAGAACCAGTCTACATCAGCTTTTCATTGGAAGATTGTATATATAATTTCATTAGGCATACATCAGAACCAGGTTGTTTGGCCAAGACAAACATGGACATTTGACTTTGGTTTCAAGAGCTCACCTTGCAGTCTGGACCTGTCCAGTTTTGTGGATAAGCCAAACCACATTGAATAATGGCAGTGTGAAAGATGACCAGCAGCTCCTGTGGAAGGTTGTAGTTCTTGAGTTGGTGCAGGGAGTACGGTCTCTGCTGGGCCTTCTTCTGAACAGTATCTATGTGTGTGAACCAGCTAAGTTCCCAAGAAAGGGTGGTTCCTTTACACTTCCAGGAGCTAGAAGTGAGCCACTGTCGACAGTGTTGTTGATGATGGTGAAGGGACACAGTGTAGGGGGAAGTTTTCCACAAGTCAACCATCATCTTCACCATCATTTCTGCATATCTATTCAGACTTGTCTCTGTCCTGGTATCAGATCAATGACAGTGGTGTCATCTGAAAATGTCAAGAGTTTCACAGATGGGTTCGCTGAGGTGCAATCATTTGTGTACAGAGAGAAGAGTGGGTGGAGATCACTCCCCTGGGGGGTACGATCCTGATGGTTCTCGTGCAGTATGTTGTGCCATTACTCATGTTTTTAAGTTATTTAATGTTTAATAAATAACTTTCGGTCTGTTAGGTTTTGTCCAGTGAATATCAGCCCAAACAGATGATATTAGGACAATAGTTGAAAGGGTGATTTGAGCACTGGCATTCTTTCAACAGCAAACTCTGCATACATATGGAATAGATGAGTTAGAACTTCTCTTCAAGTATAATAATTTATTAACAGAAATAAAATGATCATTCAGAGAGCACCGTTATAGAATGCTGTTTATCTGAATTAATACTATACTTCAATCAACACATCCTCTCTACTGGGCTAGTGAAACGTAACTAAACTACTAAGCAAAATTAAGATAAAAGGATGCTAGGGAACGATGTACATATTAAAGATGAAAAAGAATCATCAGAATTATTCAGGCTTCCGGTTCAGTTAATAATGGCTGCACCCAAGGATTGCCTATAGTCTGCCATCGCAAATGCTTTGGGGGGGCGTTAGGAGGTTATTTTGCAGCATGTGTCAATTATGAATGCAACAATGTGTTATACTATGAATACGGCACATTTTCCCTGAAACCACCATGTTTTGTTTTTGTAAATATCAGGTTCTGTGCTACCTCTGCCCTCGTAATTTCTGTCCAATTGGAGCAATGATGATCACATGCATGGCTGTTACAAGTTATAGTTCACTTGCAAAATGTACAATGTGAAAGCAACCCCCACAAAATAAAAAGAAAATAAATAATGTTTACCTTTGGTCTGGCCCAAAATTGCGGACCAAAGGACTTTCCTAGTGTGAATACACTCTTAGTTACACAATTATCATTGTAACATTTAAACAATGTATTGCAGAATAATCAGAATTTTAATTTCTGTATCATACCATTCTACCTGAGTTGTACTTAGATCATCAAACTTATTCAGATCCATAAAAAACTCTTGCGATGAGAAAATGTCTTCTCCAATTCACTCTGCCCCTTTTCTCTCACTTAAAGTGTGAATTTAGTATCAATATTTGTTATATTCGAAGCGATTCACTCCAATTTTAATGTCAGTGTACAAAGCGACCAAACTTTTTTGTTGATTTTAGGTGAATGACTTTCCCTGACTCTTGGCAATAATTTAAGGAAGATGGACAATGAAAAGGTCTTGGTAGCAGACACAGCTCTCAGTGTTCTCTCTGTTATAGGGTCTCACAAAGTAACCAGGAAGGAGTAATGAGGTCTGTCATAAAAGATTCACAATACTCCCTATGACCCCAGCCTTGCCACCGTTGCTGTGGAAACACATTTTCAGACCACTTACTCGGCTCTATTAACTCAGCTTTGAACAAAAATGGATACAAACTAGCCTTGGTTTATAACTATGGAGCAATTCAAACTGTCTGTCACCACATGCTTATCAAGGAAGAGCAAATTCTAAAAGTCAATAATTCCATGCAATATTCTTGGTTTCCTTGGATAGAAAACATTTTAACCGACTTGAATAATACACTGAACTTAACTGCATTGTTAACTGAAAATTAGAGTCTATGTACTTGCCTTAGAATCACTGCTCCCTTGAAGCTGCGCGCAATCAAGTACTGCTTTTGGATTCAGCGCGCACTGCAGACTATGCAGCGCAGAAAATAAAATCCAAGCTGAACTGTAAACAAAATAATAATAAACCAAATAATTTTGTACCATTTTGCAATTCTGGTGAGATGGGAGCACACCACTGATCGATGGCAGATGCCTTTATGGTTGGGCAGGTTGCGTTGTGCGTCTTTGTTACTCCTGCTGCATGTCAGCTGTTTGTGTTTTTCGGGATCTGCTTATGTGAGATTGTAAGTGGCGTTTTTCAACCAATTAGTGCTTTGGCGCAAGAGCACATAGTCAGTGCAGCACTTAAAAACGACATGAAGCTTTTTTCACATCAATTACACAATTACTGTGCTGAAACATCGTGAAATAGCATGCTGTCTTTTTAGATAAAAGTTAAGCAAAGAAGCGTGATATACTGTAACTGTATTTATTGTTAACAAAAAAAAACAATGTAAACATTGCCCATATCATGTTTTGTTTTTTAATCTCTCGTAAATAAACTGAACTAAAGAAAGAGTGAAAATCTTTGTCGATTATCTTGATTGTTGTGCGGTGTGTTCTGCACATTATTCATGTAATTGACATGAAAACATGCATGCATTAAATGTCAAAAGATTGTGAAACTGATTTTTGAGGCATATATGGAATAAAACTGACTTTGAACCTGTGTTGAAAAAACACTACATTGGTAATTTTGTCTGGAATAACGGGGAATTCACTTATAAGTTGCATATAGTTTGTAAGAGCTGCAGCGCTCCTGCATCAGGGGATAAACTTCCTGGCAGGGATAACTAGTTTGGCACACAATGAAAACTGTCGTCAAATTTGGTACTGTATACCAAATTTAAATTTTTTCTTCTTATTTTTTCTTGCTTTTTCTGCTTTTCGGCTCCACTTTGAAAGCTCCGCATTGTCTTTCTTCCTTCTGATCTCTCCTGCTGCTTAATCAAACAACACACTACATTTCTGGGATGTTTTATAAGATGAGATAGAATAGCCCATTTTAGTATATGGAAAGGGGGGAGCAGATACATTTATGATGATGCATTGTGCTGTTGTTAGTGTTATTGCTTTAATTCTAAATTAGAATTAGATGCAGGTAGCCCTCTTACTGACGGGGCCCCTTTACACATATGGTAAGTCCACTCCTTCATGAATGCATACATTTTTGTTTCAAACTGATGCCACAAAAATGTCCATGCAGACAATTTGTGAAAGCATGAAGTTGCTCTTCTTTGACTCCCCCCAGACACACATTCCTGTGAATAGCTGCAAGCTGTAATGTAGTGAGGGGTGTGTCTGTGATTCACAAACAGGATTAAAACTCAGTGTGACGACTTCTGAATGCCACAAATGACTGAAGAGCTTCCAGAACAGTCCCATTTACCAAAGCTGTAAAAGCTGTTGAGCTGAGGGCTTTTGGGCAATGTTTATACATCAAAATGTTGCAATGTGTGTAGCCTTCCTTTGGATTCATCCCATTTAAGAAGAAGTATTTTGGAGTAGTGTTATAATGAGGTGGCAAAATGAGCTTCAACAGAATCTCATTATATTCCACTAATGCTTTTCTGCAACTAATTTAAAGAGACCTTTTATTCTTTCTGAAGCCTTACATTATTTGCCAAAAATGTATTAGCTTAGCTGCTATTGTTTCTCCCCCTTTCCTCATCTATATAATTCAACCAACAGGCTGCATTTTTACACATAAGAACAAACAAAAGAAAACTTAGGTGTATCATAAAATATGCACTGCTTCTATGGGCTGTGTTGCAGAAAACATAGCTAATTAACCTGAAGCCCAGACTGACTTGTGCCATTTTTTAACTTCAAATTCAAGCTGTTTAGGTGGCAATAAATTTAAATACCTGTAACAGAACAAAAAAAATAATTTGAGTTGCACTGGGTGTGCAACTATAATATGAACAATTTCAGGCTAAAGATTTTAAGAAGACTGCTAAATTTACCTTACGAATAATTTGTAGTATAAATATAAATGTTTTCAAACTACAGTTAGCAACTACTATGAGCAGCATGTCTGGCTGTTTACTGGCTAGCCTAGAAGATAGCCAGACTAATAAACCAGCTAATATCAATTTGTTATATGTGTGTTACCTCTATGTTGTAGCATAAGTTATTACTATATTTTTGCTGTAGAAACATGTAGAAACATGTAGAAACATTTTAAAATAGAAATAAATGGTATGATATTGTAACTTTACAAAAACATAGGTGGCATCATGGGCATCGCAATCATTTTGGTTGAATAATGTGTGAAGTGGACGTGTCTTCCCACTTTTGACAGCTATTCAATCGGACCACCTCACATTTACAAAAATCTGACATCCCTTGACACTGTTTTCCTTTTGTTTGTTTTTTTTTTTTTTGCTTCCCAAAAAATTTCATCCCACTTGATTGATAGGAGAATACTTCTAAAACACCACTCCATGCTTTCAAGGTTACCCACAATACTTCACCGCACCGTTGCATTCTACAAGCATAAATAAACTGAATGGCAGCTGAAAACTGTACATCAGTGACATCTCTCTATGTTTAGCATTTGCTAAAACACTTTTTTATATGCCCTTAAAATGAGCCCTGGGTGATGTTAAACGACTGCTCAACTAAAGAATTTTGAAGGAATCTTACTTCACTTTAACACTAGTATGAATGAGGTGTTTGCAACATCTGATCCCTCCCCAGACACAATTTACATCCAAAAGATTCTCAATAAAGAAGCAAAAAAGTAAGTCAAAATTTACCAACAAGACAGTTTTTCCCCCAATGTGATGTTTGCGCAGTTAGCTGCAGGATTGTCACCCATCCCACAAAATATGAAATTGTCCTTTTTTTAATTAATGTTTCATCCGTTTTGAAGCATTACAGGACGATTTGTTTGGTGTTTGTTATGATAAATGTCAGATACACGTCTGTCACACACATATCAACATTAACTCTAATATGAACAAAATAAAACGCTGGAAATAAGGCAGACAAAATGATCATGGCGAGATTCAAGCATGACCACTTGGTCCTACCTGGACTGCTTTCACGATTGCCTAGAGACAAACACTACACACCTGCATTCAGTTATGGGCCTTTCACGCAGGACGCAATGCGCACACTGCTGTGCTGTGAAACCCATTATTTTCTACGGCTTTTACTCCATAAGATCGGTTTATTTCTGCTCCGAGCAAAGTGCAAGTGCAGCACAGTACACTGCTTTGGGAGCTCCGCACACACCACGGTCAAAGTTCCACTATGTTCAACTTTGACCTATACGTGCGACCAATAAAAACTGGGCAATCCGACTGTCAGCCGAAGAGACCGGGAAGCAAAATGGGGAAAAATTCCCTGAACTGTATGATACAAGTTTTGAGATTGTATTGCTGTGGAAACTGTTTTTTGACAAGACTGAACTCCCAAAGCTGATCCTGGACCTGAGGGTCTTGAGCACCCACATCCTCTTCTTGTCTTGTTGTTATTTTTCTCCTAACTAGCAGGGCTGGTGCTAGCATTTGCTTCTTAGCACAGGACACATATTTGCTGCTGACAACAAAACAAAGGACCCACCAACCAAGACTGCGCGGAGCCAGCGCTGCGCTGTGTTTAACAGCAAGCACAGTGCAAACCACGTCCTGAGTGAAAGGCCCTGTACACTCTGAAGGAAAAAACACTTGTAAAAATTAAAGATGTGAGTGGGAAGAGATAAATCCCTGGCTGAAGAGCATCACTGGGGACAAAATTGATGCTTTAGCTGTCTATGAGGTCATTGGATTTGACTAAGATGCCGGTGGGGCTATAGCAGTTGTAAAGCTGTCAGCTGTGACCTAGATATGGAGTTACGGCATTTCTGAATTATGATTGCTTTCTGATTCAACTGTCTATAGTTTTAACAGTGTTTGCAGTGTTATGAGTATTTAACCAAGATTCCAAGTTTTCTGTGGATACAGATATGCTTATATTTTACTATGAAGACTTGCAGTAATTAAATTTGATTTTAAAAAGGTAAACTCCTCCCCTGGCACCAGGGGGTTGTGCTACTATGCTAGTAGTTTGGTTGAAGTAGCTGTAGATATGGTTGAACTGCAGACCTGTGTCGGATGGAGGTGGTGGAAGTATAAAATGTTCTACTGTTAAAATGGGAACCTTGCCAGACCAGTAAAGTTGCAATCAGCCACTAGGGTGGAGAGAAATACTGCATGCAGCTGGTTAACCACACTTTAGCCACTCCTCCCCAAGCCAGTGTGTCCCACCCACATTTCAAATGCATCTGATGCCACTGGGTGGCACCAAGCCATTGTTTTTCATCTCACAATTCCCACCCAACCCACCAAGTCAAGTCCAAAATTTACCTATGCAAGTTCCAAGTACACTCCCAGTCCCAAATCTTAAATTTCAAGTCTTAAACAAGTCATTTGACCACATTTGTAATTTATTCTTACTGATTTTAAGTGATTGAGAGTTTTAACGTACAAATGTATTATTTATGTAGAACGAATTATGTGCTGGCCATTGCACAACTGTATGAAAGGGAACTTTCTAATCAGGTAGTTTGTTTTCATATAATACTGCCTCTGGTATGTGTCAGCTTGGTTCCACCATTTTTTAGGTTCAGGTTTGAAGCACAGAGACTAATTAGAGGGAATTATTTATAGTTTGAATAATAGAAATTCTGGAAATGTTACCATGTAGCATTGCTTTTGCAAGGTTAGCAGATATGCAAACCATGTGATCTGAAATCAAATCTGTAATATTTTGGGGTTATATCTCAGTTGGAAACTTTGCCTTTTTAGTTTCCATAAATAAATTACCAAGCGCATTTGGCAAATTCGTTGTTAAGCTAAAATTAACCATTGATTGGTGTCTTTATAACATTTGTGTCATCCTTTGATTTTTAAAACTAAAATTTATTTGAATGTGGTTGCATATTAATGTTTGTTCAACTGCTGAAGCTGCTTAGGCTAGGTCACTGTCTACAGGCTCACAATTAAGAATAAGTTCTAATGCACCCGCTGCTATCTGACTTTAAAATGATACTGAAAATGCTATAATTATTATTTACAGAGTTACACTACAAAATAGCCTGTGCATTGTTAACCTTTATACCCTTTTTCTTTAACAACGTTTGTACACCTTTGTGTTAGCACTGGAGCACCACAAAGAGTATTGAAATTGGCAAAAGGCCTGGCATGCCAAGCAGCAAGGTATTGTAATACACTTTATGTTTGGTATAATATGTGAAAAAGTTCAAGTCCAAGTGACCCATTGAAAGTCATCGTCATGTACCAAGTATTTTAATGACTTTAGACCCAATTTGATAAAATCACCAATCTGTGACTTGAGCCTGACTCAACTCCAGGTTACATGACTTGAGTCCACACCTCTGCACAATGTTACATAATTTTAGCAGCTCTAGGGATTGTAGCAAATTTGTGATATTTTTATTCAAGGTAATAATAGGGGGAGACTCTCAGATGGGCCCATGATTAATCAAAATCCTAACTTGCAACAAATACGTTTTATCTGACTGTGTTTCCTCTCTCCATTTAAAGGAGACCATGCCAGTATCGGTGTTTGATTGGAAGTATTTTATGGTTACTCTCTCAGCCTGTTGGGCTGTAACAGACATAATTAATTAAGTTTGAAGAAGTCAACTGACTGGTATGTAAACACAAGATAAAATACATATTTGACTTTTATTTTGAAACAATTAATTAGACATTTATTATGCTGCATTGGAGACAGTTACTCTTAACTTATTATAATTCAACTACTTAACTTGGTCATGTTTTCTGAAGTAGTTACTGGACTGAAACACAGACAAGAGCTTGGAAGCCACATGATAAGATGATACATATATTCATAATTGAAAAATCCCAGAGGTATAAACAGACACTAAACTGCCATGGAGCAGGGTACAAACATGTGTTGAAAACAGAGGAGCCGAGGAACCAGGGGTTTAAAAAGATACATAACGGAGAGGAACGCAGGAGGGCAGGTGATGAATAATACAGGTATATTTAATTGATAAAGCAACAGGTGAAGGCAATAAGGAGAAAACACAGAAATCTAACAGAAAAAGGTACCAAACAAATGCAGGACAAACTAACAGGAAAAAAAAACTAAATCCTGAAGGTAAAAATAAACACCCCAAGATCAAGGCAAACTTAATCTTCTTCAAGTGGTTTGGTATATAAACTCAGTCTTTGGTCATTTAAAAGAACATTACGTAAGTTCCAGAGTTTTTTGCAAAAGTTTGCCCCCTCTGGTGATAAGTTGAAATGACACCAGTGTTGTGCACGCGCATGGGAGAAGAGGAAAATCATCTGCCGCTGCGACTTCACAGGTCTTTTGTTCAGAGGCATAATGCCTTCTGAGGTACGAAAGTTATAAATAATGAAGTTTGCCTGTTTTCCCTCGGTAATGCATCAATTACAGCAGAATAAGAGCACACAGCTTGTCACACCCTGACGCATGCCCAGAGCTTCGTCCTTTATTTACATTTGCATAAGGATGTGAGGGTTTGATTCCAGAGCTCACTACTAAAGTCAGTAACCTTGCCCTCACCATGTTGGCAACATTGTAAGACACACGACTCATAAAGCTTCTCAATGACTGCATGTGCAGAAGACTTATTTCTCATATTACTTCTAAGGACGTACTGCCCTCCAGGTACGCTCACACATTCAGACAACTCTGTACGCAGAATGCTGTAATCTCTGCTCCAGGGTACACTGTGTTGCTGGAAATGCCTCAAAGTTTCCTCATGAAGGAACTGCCAGGAGAGGAGAGTGACAAAAAAGTGAAGAGGGAGACGAGAAAACTGAAGGGTATTTTGTTTAGAATATGAAGAATTCTGAACATGAAAGACAAAAATAATTTACAGCACATGATTACCATGCCCAATGTATTATTCCTCAAATATTATTCTAATTTAATAAAAAATATTTATAATGACAACAATAAAAAGGAATTTCAGCATATGCAGACAACACATCAATGTATGACAGATTGCATCCCAAGAAGTGATTTAAGGGTCTAAGTTGTATGCAAATCCTATTGTGCAAAATGAATGTCTGCAGCAAATAGCCATTGCCTGCTATTTTGACTTTTTGAATATAGTATTTTCAAGCATGTGGTTATACAGTGTGTCAAATTTACTCTTTTGGACAGTTGTCATGGCTAATAAAACATATTCAATGTAGGATCTTTGCATAATTTTAGCACAGCAATCACACATCAAAAATCCCAGATAATGACCAGATTAAACCAAACAGCATCAACTGCACATTACCGATAACATTACCAAAGAGGCAAATTTAAGATGGTTTTGGATGAGTCATTGTCTAACGGCAATGAGCTTTAAATCCAGTGGCTCTAAATCAGTGCAGATGTTATATGTAGAGTATATAAAATTTTAATTCAGGTTATATATTTAGGACATAAAATGTCCAAATTGGAAAACAAAGGCAAAACAAGAAATCATAGCATTATTGAAAAGGACATGGGTAAAGTTATAAAGAGGCATCAAGTACATGAGTAAGACTTTAAACACAGAATTAGTTACTGAGGTAATTAAAGACAGTTCAGTTCTTGATTTTATTTGTAGCTGTACAAGTCCACCAAAGGAGACTTATTGATACATCGCAAGTTCAAAAGTTAGCTTGTCCCTTTGCTGTATTATTTGAATCGTTAATAGGTTTTTATGGCTTAAAATGTCACAGAATGAAGGTTTCACTAAACCTCAGATTGGTATGCTTCAGGAAAAGAAAGGGTTGCTGTCTGATTGATGTCTCTCTAACCTCAGGACCCGGTAAAATGATCCTGCTAAAGAATGTGAAGTTGATTGCAGGCATTCTTGACTGGTAGAGTCTGTCTCATATAGATTGCATATGCAGCATGACAGGGAGTACAACAACTACATTTGGAATTTAAAAAAAATGTGTCATGTTCCAGCAGGGATGTCACTGATGCATGGCAAATAAAAGTGTTCTATTGTCAGCTCAGTTTGGCTTTAATTTTCTAAGATGGCAAACAATTGCTTGTGATATAACAGCATTTTAAATTTCTGGTGGTTCATGTGTAATGAACCACAGCCAACATGAATTGCAGAAACTGTTAGAGGTATGGGACGGTGTTCTGATGAACTGATTGACATTGTTAAGTTTTACTCCCTTGGTGCTTCTTGACAAGTTACCTCTAACATTCCGGTGGGGCATTTTATTACAGTAGTTCACCTGTTACCGATCAGCTCTAAACCCCTACTTGGTTACTGGGATAATGTTTGCAGATGACATTGTGATCTTCTTTAAGAGCAGGGAATGAGAGTGGGTGTTTGAACTGGCAATCAACCAGCTACAGGACAAACTACTAGCTCCTGTGTCACTGTCACCAAGAAGGTGGATTATTTTAAGTACTTAGGGTCTACACTGCAGAGCAATGGCAAGTTTGTAAAACACGTGAAGAAACATATCCAAGCAGATCGGAACACGTGGAGAAACTAGTCAACTGTGTTGTGTGATAAGAGTATCAGGAGGAATGAAATAAAATGTTTACAAGACAGTGGTTAGAAGACAATTTTGTATGATTTAGAGACGGTAGCACTGAGTAAGAGATAGGAGCCCAAAATGGAGGTTGCAGAGATGAAGATGTTGAAGTTCTGCTTGGGAGTGACAAGGATGGACAGGATCAGGCATGAGTACTTCAGAGGGACAACACATGTTGGAACTATTGAAGACAAAGACAGAGAGGCCATACTGAGATGGTTTTGACATATGCAAAACAGGGATAATGAGTACATTGGCAGGGAGATGTTGAGGTTTTCCTCCAGGCATGTGGCCTGGAGGAAAACCAAAGAGGGTATTTATAAATGAAGTGAAAGAGGGCATGTAGGTAGTTGGTGTGAGACAAGAAGATGCAGAAGATTGGGTTAGATAGATACAAATGACTTGCTGTGGTGATTCCTGAAAGTGAAAAGCCAAAAGAAGAAGACCACCTGATACCCATGCAAGTCCATTATCCACAGAAAATGCTTTAAAAAGTCATGGTCCTACATATGAGTTAAAACTACTTGTGGATAAAAATGGATGCCCACTTGCCTGTTTATGTTGCCAGGTTAAATATGCCAACATTTGAATAAAAATTGATGTTGCACATCCATTTGTTATTTTTATGACACGTAAGCAACCTCCACTAGTGGCACTGCAGGTGATGGAGACTAAATGTTTTATTAGTTACAGTTTGTACTAGGGTGACCAGCTGTCTTGATTTGTGCAAGACAGCGCTACATTTTTCACTTCAATCCCGATGTCCCTCAAGTTGTAACAATGTCCCACATTTGAGTGATTATATTAAAAGATGACATCACATTGATGTGGCCTTGAGCCCTAAAGCATACAGACATCACATGTCAGGGGAGATAGCTCCTACCTTGGTCTGGACAAGTGTCAATGAAGACACCACAAAGAGGGGATGATACTTTCAAGCTTCTTCCAGATGTTATAACAAAATAAAATAAAACAAACAAAACAGCAATCCACAGGTCAAAAGTTGTTTTTGGAACATTGTAAAAGTATGATTAAATAGTAATATGTAATAAACTAATTTTATAAAACTAAACTAATATATCAGCAAAGCTATAAAAGATGAAGATGGTTGGCAGAAACATATATGTGCAGGATGCAGTAGTATTTCTCAACTCAGCATTTTCTCATGTGTATTTCTGTGTTAAACAGGATGTCTTGTGATTTTGAGAAAGATGTAATAATCACAGAATTTCCCTAATATTTCATAACTGCTGCCTTGTCTTCATCATAGATTAAGTTCACAATGTTTTTAAGAAGAATAGGGATGTGCAAGTACCAAAGCTGGGACAATTTTCCCACTGCTCTTAAACAAATTAACTGCATTCAGAGGTGATTGAAACAAATTACTTGGTTTAGGGGGAAAACACTGTTAAAACAGAAATATTACACATACTTTGAAATCTTTTCTTCATATGGCATTAGTTGTAACAGGAGAGAAACACATATCAAAATATATTTATACACCACCTTGAACAGCCAGCTTCTTTCCAGCCATCCTTTGTTACTTACCCTCTGTTTTGAGGGTGTCCGTGATGCCTTTTCTGGACTATGTTCTGTTTATGGAACTTTTATGGACGGATAAACAAAGTGTTAAAATTCAACATAACTGAGAAATAGTAACATAAATATAACTATTGTTCCAAGTTTGGTCCTAAGTTTTCCATAATGTGCATGCAACTTTTCTATTATGTTGATTTGTGTACTGGTTGTCAGAACAGTTGTTGAAGTATAGTTTTTGTTATTTCTACACTTCTTTTAGCCACAATGTTTTCTTTTTTTCCTTTTTAGAAAATGTACAATTTGGGTTTTAAACATGATTTTATGGAGGTTGACAAAGACTGAGCCAGTAACAAGCGTATATTGTGAGATATGAGATGTATTTTGCTTAGTGATATCAGGGAATAGGGATCTGTATAAGAGTTTTCTCAACCTAACAGACATCTGGCTTCAAAAGAACACTACTGGTCAGTGAAATGTAGGACCAAGTTAGCAATGGCTAGACAGAGTGACATGCACATTTAAGGAGAGATTTTATGTTTTTTAACCAGCACTGTTGTTGCTAATTAAATTTGCTGACCATTGGCTGCGGTGACAACTATTGTTTTAGCCTGAGAGAGAGCCCCAGTTGCAGCAAATCATTACCCAAATTTCACCAAAAGCCTTGATAGAAAACTGGAGATGGTGTCAATTTATTTAAGCTTTAGTGTTGAGAGAAATGTGAGTAAGATTATGCAAAGAAGCAGCAGGCAGCGAACTATATGTTAATCTGTTGTCAGGTCATAGAGACACCTCTCTCACAAACAATGTTCTCCAAGCTGTTTCCAGCCCAGAAGATATAAAATCTCTCTATTGGATTCTGGGCAGCTCAAGGGGTCTCTCCCAGTAGCATTTCCCCATAAAACCTCCAAGCGGAGCCATATGTGCAGCATTGTGATCAGATGCTCAAACAACCTCACTTGACTGCTCTCACTGCTGAGTAGCAGCAGCTCTACTCCGAGCTCCCCCAGGACGAGGAAGCTTTACAAATAATCTCTAAAGGACCTTTCACACAGGACACGATGAGCGCACCACTGCATTGTGATACCCATTACTTTCTGTGCAAAGTTCAACTGTGTTCAACTTCGACTGTGGCACAGTGTGATGTACACTGGGCCATCTCGCTGTCAGCCCGAAAGACCAGGAAGCAAAATGGGGAAGAAATCCCTGAACTGTATGACACAAGTTTGAGATTGTATTGCTGTGGAAGTGGAGCTCTTTAACAAGCCTGATCTTCCTAAGCTGATCCTTGAGCTTGAGGGTTTCGTGTACCCACAGCCTCTTCTTCTTTGCTGCTGTTTTTGTCCTAACTAGCAGGACTAGTGCTAGCATTTGCTACTTGGCATGGGACATGTATATATTTGCTGCTGACAACAAAACAAATTACCCACAACCCAGGTAGCATGGAGCCAGCCCAGCACAATGTCCTATGTGAAAGGCCCTTAAAGGCTCAATCAAGCCACCCCACAGAAGAGGTGTTCAGCCACTTAGCTGTGCATTGTTCCAGTGCACAGCTGACCCCAACAGAACCACATCACTTGTCAAAAAGCAAAGAGGAGATCCTGAGTTTCCCAAACCAGACACCCTCCTCCCCATAAGCATTCCTTAAAATCCTGTCCATGAACGCCACAGAGTTGGTGATAAGGGGTAGTCCTGTTGGAGACAACTTCACACTGCGAACAAGCTCAAAGTTCTTTCTTTTGGTACACAGGGACTGGGTGGTGCTTAAAAGAAACCCAGTTATCGCATACTCCAGTAGCATATCCATGTCTTAAAGGACATGATGATACATCATCTCAAGATTTAAAAAAAAAAGATCATGTGTTCCAGACAAACTTCAATGGCCATTCTCAACAACTCTGCAAGGGTAAACGCCTGCTTTACTTTTCTAAAGCTAAGACAAAATTTCAATTCCATTCAGTTTATTCATATAGTCCTACTTCACAACATGTCGTCTCAAGAACCTTTACAAAGACAATTCAAGCAAATACTACAGACAGATTGGGCAAAAAGTGTTTTATCAAAGTACACCCAGCGGATTTCATCAAGTCATTGACTTGCAGCATTCACTCTTCCTGGATGAGCATGTAGCGACAGTGGACAGTCACTTGCATTGTGTTGTTGACTTTGCAGCAATCCCTAATCCTGAGCATACATGTAGCCACAGTGGAAAGGAAAACTCCCCTTTAACAGACAGAAACATCCAGCAGTACCAGGCTCAGGGTCAATGGCCATCTGCCATGTCTGACAGAAGGTTTGGAAAGAAAAACACACTAACCCCTTTGAAAGTGAAAAAGTTTAAACTCAGTTTAAACCACCTTTCCAATTTTGCAGAATTCTGTAGAGTTTCCAAGATCAACTTGAAAACTTTGATCACTTGGAACCTGGAACAAACTCTCAAGGCTTCCTTCTTAAAAACTGGGATCACCACCATGGTCTTCCCTCCACAAGTGCTGTCCTTGTCCTCCGTCGGACAATGAAGAAACGTGCCAACCGCTACAGGCCAGACATTTCCTAAGCCTTCAGCACTCTAGAACAAATCTCACCCATCCCTGCCAGCCAATTAATCATCAAATAAAGGTATCAACACATAATTAATAAGCATGGTGAACATGGTAAAATAAAACATTGAGAGGTAACTGTATGTTTTACTTGGGTGAGCTCTACCATGCCTTCACAAATTTGTTGAAGTGCATAATGCATCTGGACTTTTAATTTAAGCATATATCTTTCAAAATAACTGTTTGTTTATATAGGATATTTTCTTGTCAGTACAATGTTTATAATGTGTGATGTTTTGAGATTCAAAAATAGATTTTTAAAACCTAAGGACATCATTCATCATTCAACTTGATGACAAAAAAATCATAAAAAGGTAAAATAATAATTAGATTTTTCTGCTGCTTTCAGAAATATCAAGATAATACTTTAAAAAAGGACTGCAAATGTTCACATGGACAGTCACATGTGGCAAATAAATCACTATTATGATTAAAGAAGCAAATAAAGGCCCAGATTCAAATTATAACATCGACCACCATCAATAGTTAATTTTGCCGTGCAATTAAGAAAGCTGCTCACAAAGGTAGTCAGTGGCTGATGTTTTTTGTTGTGAGTAAGGCAGGGGGAGCTTTTCAAAAAGATAATTCAAGTAAATTAGAAAAAAAAATTAAAGCAATCCAAAATATTTTGGCTTATGGCTTTCTTTCTTTCCACATAAAACGGAGCTCCTATATATGCCTCTATTGTTCAGGGGAGTAAAAAAGGACAGTTTGAAGTGAAAAGCCTGGGAACAAAGGCTGAAACTACAAAGGCTATATAGCAACACAATAATAATATCCTGAACAAAATGAATAACATGAAAATTAGGGAAGATACATGCAGGTGGTGAAAGGTTTTCTTAAAAACCCTAAAACGCCTTTTTAATAAACGCATAGATTAGGTCTAAAAGCTCAGTCTCCATGATCTTCTACTGAAAAATCAAGGACACATTTTATATAGCTGAACATTGGAGGTCAAGTAGGCAGCTGCTATGCCCCCCAAACATCCTGACTTAACAAAAGTAGTGGGCAGACAAAAGAAATAAACAATAATGTGTAAGAGAAGCAACTGTAGGAGGTTAGCTGGCCCAAAGATCTTTATGAATCTCGTTCTAATTAATCGAGAACAGCGTGAGCCATGTCTTCTCAGAGCATCGTGGGAAACCGAGTGGTGCTGAGGAGAGTGGGAGTGTGAAAGTTTAAGTTTTGACACAATGTTGATGCCAAAACACCACCATCATCAAGGGAGGTTTAAAGAGGAGGAAGAAAAGAAGAGGCGGTAATGATGACATTGCTTCGAATAACAATGTTCTTAAATACCCTTAGCAGATATCTCTTTTTTATTACTATTACTTTTATGCCTTGGTATCAAATAAACACTGTTTGAAAGAAACATTAAACATGTCAATCAGATTTGATTCTCTGTAACCCTTTATCATGTATTTAGAAACTCTGTTGGAACAAAGAATGTGTTTTGCTTTCTAATGAGCTAAAAATGATACAAGACAGAAGTGAAGAGGCACATCTAAATAGATTTACAATCTTTCTTTAACATAAAACAACTTGTCTATATAATTTCAGTTTTATGTGATCTAGATATCTCTAATATTAAGTGCCCAGCATTAGCATAGAATTGATGTCTAGTTGTATCACAAAAAATGATATTTTGTATGTACATGTTTTGTGCACCACGTCATCTGCAGGTTTCATGATGCTGCCTTATCAAAAAGTGTTATGATGCATAAGGCCTCTTTTTTTCAGGCATCCTTTCCAAGGATTGCCTAAGATCCAAGGATCCTCAACAAAAGCATCCTCATGAATCTCAGCAATTGTGGCATTTCTATCTGAAGGCGGGCACTCATGCAATCACTCGGACAGGCTGGTTTCCAAGGATGCTGATGAATGAGGATTCAATTTGACCAAAACAGGCTAAAGCTCCACTGGATGAAGCCAGAACCGTTTAGGATGTCAATTTGTGGGTTGGATGAGACTGAAATTGAGTTGTTTGGGCATAAGGGTGTAGTTTTCGACAGAGGAAATGACAAGGATTCACATTTGAGAATACTATTCTAAGAGAAAGGAACAAAAAAGAGCAATTGGCAGCCTTTTTGCTAGACATTGAAAGATAATTACAGAATTGGGAACGAAATGTCAAACATCCTAATTAAAATCCTAAGCATCTCTAAGAATTGTTTCTCCCTATTTTAATACAAGTGGCATTACCACAAAGATACCAACTTATTATAAGTCACCATGTCTAATAATTGAGACCTTAGTTTATTCAGTAATAAAATCCAAATAAGTGAGACTCATAGATTCACAGGGGAATATATTTACCGTGTTAATTTATACAATCTTACTGATTATGGTTTATAGTAAATGGTAAATTTAAAATTGAGTTAAAGGAAGAGTTAAAGATTTTTGAATAACTGCACATTACCTGCTCTTCCGCTCCTCAGGTGGATCAAGTGACAAAATTCTCCCAAATCCACTCTGGTCTTATTTCTTTCTACAGAGGCCTTCCTCATCTTCTAATAAACGTGTACACAGTTTGCTTCTTGCAACTCTCAGCCATGTTCAAAGTATACGGTGAGAGCAGCGGAGCTACAATGAATGGCCAACACCGAAGCTAACTGCTAAGCTAACCAGATACATAAACACTAGAAGTGTGCATGCGCAGCCAGCAAGCGGAAACTGACAAGGAAAGTACACGTACACTGCTGTTACTTGGGCACATCAGAATGATTGACATGTGGGACAACAAATAGATGAGGCGATACCCCGGAACTTGAGGGAGAGAAGGGGGTGAGAGCAGAAACAAAACTCTGACAAATCTCTGCCATTCGGTTCGAATGGCAGGGATTTGTCAGAGTTTTTACAGGGCTGCAGCTTTCACATAAATAAAAATTTTTAACCTCCTTTTTGTCTGAATATATAATGTATTAACGACTGTCATGATGGAAGGGCCATTTCACCCAGTATAACAAAAATGTTTCTGAACAGGGTTACTGTTAATCAGAACATTTTAATATTACATAAAACCATGGAAAATATTTTTAATACTGAAATGTTTTTCTACAGCAATAATGTAGCCTACAGAATCATGTGAATGTTGTCCAGGAGACAATGACTGGTACCCTTCACAAGAGCCATGGGCCACATAAGCTGAGCTGTATTCAAGAATATTAAATGGCAAGTGGAGTGGACAAGTGATGGGGGTAATGATCGAGTCAGTGTTAGAGTGCCACATACTTTTTACATTAAACCACTCTTGAACCAGAGACATTGGCAGAAAACATCTTACTTGGGCAATGGGGGTAAAAGTCCAGACTATTGCTCAGGTGTCCAAAGTTTACTTTGCAGATAAATGTAAATGTATTTGATTTGGTCATCAAGAGTCTTCATCAAGAATAAAAGTTGCTCGAGGTTCAGTTTAATGTTTCTAAAGTCAACAATGTTATAGGGGGCCATGTCATTCGGTTGTGTTGGCCTACTCTTTTTTTATTAGATCCAAAGTCAGCAGGACTGTCTACCAAGAAATTGGAAAACACGATGCTTTACTCTCTGGCAAGTTTTCTTAAAATACGGATTTAATTTATCAGTAGGTCTTGGTAGACAAAACTACCAATGGTTGCATTAATTACCATGGTATCATGTGCTTGACTTGCTAGCAAACTGGCTAAATCCTAATCCCTCAGACACACTATGTTGTAGATACTAGAGGAAGATGAGCTACTAGACTTAAAGCAGAAGAGCTAAAGTGCTGCTAACAAAGCATCCTGGGCTTCCCTCAGCCGAGCAATACACTGATTGTATCCATGCCACACTGCATTGGTCCAGTAACTGATTCAAAAGGAGCCCTGACCATGTATTTAGTTGCTTTACTGTTTAATACATTAACATACTTCTCAGAAAACATCTCCTTTTGCTCTTGTCAAATCAAGTTTTCAGAGAAACTGAATTTAGAGTTTTAATTGGTTTTAAGCCACACTAGTCAAAATGATCAGAAACAAACTGTAGTAGTATATTATAGGCTTGTGTATCTGTATGAGTTTATTTTTTTTTAATTTAATTTATAGAAATAAATGAAATATTTGATCAAATCCTGCTTCATTAAGCTGCACCTGTTTGATTCAGCTGCTCAATGTAGGGTGCTATAATACTTGTGCAGGAGTTTGTTCACAAATTCACAATAAACCACAATCTTTGGCTGTAACTAATAAAAGCCAACAATTGAACAGACAGGAAACTAATCCAATTAAAAGTAAGAGCATTTGCCTGAGACCCGTTGCTTGAAAAATGAAAAACATTGTTTCTGAGCAGTTGATTTTGCCTTTGATGGAAACAATTCAAACTTCCCTGAATGCTCTGGTGGCAGACTCACATAACAGCCATCCTGTTTTATAGCTGGCACAAGCTTTTCAATACACCAGGGGTGCACTTTAATTTAATCAGGCTCATCGAGATCAATAAATGGGTCTGAACTGTGACTTTCTGGGACATACTGCCTGTTAATAGGCCACAATGATTTTAGACTGACCACTTTCAAAAGCATATATAAGCATTTTGATTCTCTGCCACAAAGGGAAGTAGCTTTAAGCTAGAAAGACCACAGCGATGCCAGAATTTGTGCAAGTACAGCTCTTATGTACATTACCAGATGTCTTAAAAACATAGTGTGGGAATTCATTTTTCATTTTTGCTGCTCCTTTCCATACATTATGAAGCGAAGAGCTGAGGGAAGACTGTGAGAATAAGAAAAACGAGGATGGGAGGAGATGGATTCCTAAAGCTGAGAGGGCGGAGTTGTTGGAAAAGAGAGGGGGTGCATGATCAAAGCCTATATTTTGAAATCACTTACTTCTCCATTAGTTTGATTAATGGGTCCAACTTCACAAGCAGACAGAGGCAAGGGGCTTGAAAAATGATGCAATTACTGTTTTTTGAATAGAGGGCTGAAAAAGGCCTGTTTGAAAGAAGGATCTGGAGGAGATTCTACAGGGCATCCTGGACAGCAGACCTTCTCCTCTTCATTCATCCCAGTGCCACATACCCCGAAGCCTCGTGGCACTACTATAACCCTTGCTCCCCAGGATGTCTTTCATCAGGCTCCACTGCATGCTTCACTGGCCTCCTCTAAGCTGGGTGAGCGTATTGGAGTATAAATTGTGATTAATATGCATCTATAAAGTCTTCTAATGAAAGTCACATCATGTTTCGTACTCAGATGATGCTCCACTTAATTCCCTTAAGGCGTTGTGCATTATTTTTGACAGCAATGTAGTGAAGCATATTTATAGTAATACTGTTCAAACACTCAGTAGGTATTACAAAACTGATATTATGTTAGCCCCTGGGAAATCAGCAATAATACAAAATCTAGTGCTACTTGAGATGTTTTTATTTAGGTATTTCAATGACGTATGATATTGCAACATTTTCGATCACACTGGACTTGAGCTACCACACATTGGCTTTTATTTCCATTATTAGTTTATTAAAGACAAATTACATTTGTTTTTAAAACTATGACTTCAAGAAAATGGTCTTGACAGTTGTTTAAAATGCTTTTTAGTCCGCCCTGATTCCTGATTGCTTTGTATAGAGCCTGAATAAGGTGTTATTGATAAAGAGGCAGAGGCCATGCTGGATGGACTGTTACTTCTGACATTACATATAAAACACGCCCACATAAAGTTTAAATCTGATGTTTTAATAAACTACACAAAAAACACAATTCTTTTCTGACATTTAATCAAATGTAACTTCTCATGTTTTAGATCAGTTAAGATTACCGTGTTTTTGTTTCTTTTCTACTAATTGCGAGAATATTGAGAATCTGTTTAGAAAATACCTTAGTATTTCCTTAAGAATTTCAAATACAATAATTTTATGGACTAAAACAATTTTGGTGTTCTGGCTGTTGGATCTCTGAGGTATCAGCTCAGACAATTTTTGCTAATTGGAGGCAGACATGCAAATGAACTGAATCTATATTTGGCTTTTGTAGTCATACTCACTGCTCAGGCAACTTTGGGTTAAATTACTTGACCAGAGGTACATCAACAGACAGGGGAAGCTGGAAACAAACCCACAACCTTCCAGTTGAGACACAAGTACTCTACCCACAGATCCACAGTTTTCATTATTAATAACGTTTTATGGCCGTTTTGCTGAAGCAGGTCCTGCTGATATTCACATAATAATAATGAGAATGTTTTGAAATAACTTCTCAAGACATCAGCCGGGAAAGATTTGGTAGAATAGGGTCTTCCCAACAGAAAATGCATGCAGTAAAAGTTGTTAGAAAGTGGCTTGAGGAAAACAAAATGTTTTGAAGAGGCCATCACAGGGCCCTGATCTCAATCCCAGCTGGCAGAGCTAGGAGTAGATAAGCTTGGTCGCCTAAAAAAACCTACCTAAATCATATCAGATCGTTCAGGAGAAATGAGACAAAGTTTTAACAAACTACTGTGAAAATAAAGTGCACAAAAGACCTGATTTCACTGCTGAGGCTATACATAGAACTCATGTTCCATGTATCTGAGTCTATGAGTCAATGATGCGTCTGTTCTTAGCTATGATTCAGACATTTTTTACCATCTGGTTTGGACCAAGCAATACTGCCTGGCTTAAAAGTGATCTAAGCTTAGACCAAAAAATACAAATTCACACGGTCCACAAAACAGTCTGTAAATCATGCGGAAAATGCCAGAAAATGTAAATTGAAACTTGGCTTCATTTGATTTAGTATTCCAAACTAATTCAATAAATTTTTCAGTAGGGAAATTGGAAGATTCTTCATTTCCAGCCACTACACACAGCACCTCTCTCACAGAGTTGTTTTTTTACATCGGGAGGAAGCAGTGCTGCTGTTACAGGCAAGAAACACAGTTTAGCATTTATTATAAAAAAATATTAATGTTTTTGCTGCAGTAACGTTATTTGCAGAGAAGTATTCTGATTATCAACTCAGTTTGAGCCTGGATAGTGGCTGTATTCTGCAAGTCATTGTCATGTAAAACAGTTCAATGTTGAAACTTCTAAATAATGTATAAAACTGCTTGTAAATGTTGAAAACAGGGTTACTTTTAAAACAAACAAGCAATTTTAGCCTCAATATCTAGAAACCATTTGACAATTGTTTGTATTGTGAGATACGTAAGAATGCTCACTGGGAAGCCAGCGGAAGCATATCCACGTTTTTTTTTTTACACAAGCGTAAAAGCAAAACTATGAAATATTATGGAAATAATGTAAACTTCAGAACTGGAAAATAAAATGCCACAGAGCATCCAGGTTGACGATAGTCCTCCCTTCATCACATCATGGCTAGGCAGAAAAGCAGCCACAGCCAGCAGATCCTTTCACTGAGTTGTAGGGAGGGAGCACTTAGGCAAACCATTCATCCCCACAGCCATTAGAATATTAGAATATACAACTCTAAATATGGTTACCTAATAAGCTGGGTTGATTGCACTGTTTTTGTCTAAAATTTGCACTTTTCTTTCATCTTTTCCCATTCAGGTGTCGCCACAGTGAGTCATCTGTCTCCATCTAACCGTGTCTTCTGCATTTTCTTCTCTCACATCAACTACCTTCATGTCCTCTTTTACTCCATCCATAAATCTCCTCTTTGGTCTTCCTCTAGGCTTCCTGCTTTCTCTAGAGCTAAAAAAATGCAGTTCCCTCTGACCGTCTCTGAACTTCTCCATCAACATCCTCAAAGCAAATACTGCATCTGTTGTACTTTTCTTGACGTAAAACAACACTGCTGCTCACAAACGCTTACATCTGACCTCAGTCTAGCTTCTACTACTCTTTCTCATAACTTCATTGTATGACTCATCAAATTCATTCCTCTCTAGTTTCCACAGCTCTTCATATCTCCCTTGTTGAATTTTGGTACCAGCATAGTTCTCCTCCATATCCGAGGTATATTCTCACTCTTTAAGATTCCATTGAACGGACTTGTTGAAAACTCTATTGCTGTTTTTTTTCCTAGAAGCTTCCATACATCCACAGGTATACCATCATGACCAACTGCCTTTTTTACTCTTCATTCATTTCATAGCTTTCCTAAATTCATCCTCACTAAGCTTTGCTACTTCCTGATCCACAATGGTCACTTCTTCTGCTCTTTGTTCACTCTTTTTCCCCATTAATTTACTCTACAAAGTACTACTTCCATCTTCCTATCACACTTCTTGCACCTTCAGTACATTTCTATCTCATCCCTTAATCAGCCTGATCTACTGAACGGCCTTCTCTGTGCCTCACCAACCTGTAACAAATTCTTCTCTCACTCCTCCGTTATACCAGTCACTGTATGCACTTTGTTTGACCTAAGCTACCTCTACCTTCACTTTACATGGTGACTTTCTTCAGTCTGAAAACGGTGTCCTAGTTCTTCTTAGCAGATCTCTTGCTACAAACACATTCCCATACGTCCTCAATACACCATCAAGTCTCCTTGTAGACTTTCCTTCCAGAAGACATGCCAAATGCTCTCCTACCCTCTCATAGCATTTGCTGTAGTTGTCCAGTCATCTGGAAGCACATCCTGGTAATGCAGAACCAGTTCTTTACTCCTGCCTGAAAGCCACACAACTTTCTTCCTTTTTCAGCTTCCACCACTTTGTCTTATGCTCTGCCTCAGTTGTCCTAATCTTCCTCACATTTAGAGTCATTCAACAGTCCATCATCATGTTCTGTCTGGTAACAGTCACCAGCCACTACCTTGCAGTCCTTGACTTCCTTCAGGTCATATCGACTACACAAGATAAAATACACTTGTGTGCTCCTGCCTCTGCTTTTGTAAGTCACCCTGTGTTCTTGCCTCTTCTAGAAGATATTTACTACAGCAATTTCCATCCACTTTGCAAACTCTACCACCATCTGTCCTTCTGCATTCCTGTACCGGACACTAAACCTCCCCATTACTTTCTTGTTGTTTCCTGCTCCAACATGTCCATTGAAATTGGCACCAGTCATCACTCTCTCACCTCTGGGGATAATATGCATCACTTCATCTAACTCACTCCAGAATATTTTCTTCTTCTCTACCTCACCGCCCATCCTGTGGGAATATTTGCACATAAGATATTTTAGCTAACTTTATGTTGAGATATTGTAGCCAAATGTTTTTTTTTTTTTTTTTTCACTATCATATTTTATGTTGGAATTGTACATCCTTTGTAAATTGCCTTTTCTTATTTTACTTTCTTTTTATATCTATTTTTGGTCCATATGTATTTTTATCATCTCACAATTGTTTGGACACAATTATTTCCCTGAGGAGATTAATAAAGAAACTATTACTATATAAACTATGCTTGAAATGAAATGTGAATGCCTTGTAATGATGAATTTTAGCAACATTTTTGACAAACTGTGTGACTGAAGTAAAATATGTCTCTCGACTCTGTTCACATGCGTTCAGTAATTCTCCACAGAGAGCTCCAAAGGTTTTCACACCAAATTCAGCTAAGGGTTTCACACAGTTCTCCCAAAGCAGAAATAAATCTGCTAATCTGAATGCAGAAGCACTCACAGCCCTAGAAAACTCCCACTGGCTTGTGGGCAAGGCTCTTCTCAGAACAACAGATTTATCCAGTGAGGTACTGATGACCTGTTGCAGAGATAATAACTTCATTGAATGACTGAGGCAGTAACCTTAATTGCCATGAATGGGAGACACTGGTAGTTGAGAGTGTGCACATCTGTTATTATTATTTACAGGACGAATACCCTATCCAACTACTAAGAAAAAAATATTGTTTAACGCAATAAAACAGATTTAAATGATTTTGCAAAATTTTTTTCTATTCGATCAGTTTAATGGATCATTTGGGGGAACAATTCAATGCTCTTAAACTTCTTTAGTTAAGCTAGTGATCTTTCACTTTGTAGATTTACAACAGACTGTAATTGGTTTCAAGTCTTGAATGGAGCATCAGGAAGTCTCCATCTTCTGAGCCATGTAATCAAAGAGACAGTACTAAGTTATTCAAAAGAATTATTTATACTTATTTTAGGCTTTCTCTATATGGCTTCATTACAGTTAACAACAACTGACAGAGTCCTTAAGGAATCTACAGGAGTATAATTGCCTGTTTGCATACAATGCAAGTGCTTGATTAACATTTTAATTCACACACAATCACACTTCAAGTGAGACACTAAAAGTAGGTTGGAAACTATTGTTGGTCCCTTGGATAACAGGATTCATTGTTTACAGCTTCAAATAGACATTGACGACCTTAAGGCCTTAAGTTAGTTGTTGCCATCATAACTGTCTCAGAAATAACCAGTCTAAATCCTCATGGACTTGCTAGCAGTGCTGGCAGCTACGATGTTTCCATCCAGATCATAAAGCAGATGGTCTGCTGCAACATATCCTGATGCTACATTATACGTCTGATTTAAATGTCTGGGCTGGAGATTTTGTGCATGGAGTTTGAAGTTTATCGTTGTGCAAAGCACTTTGGTGTTCTCTCAGGACAAAAATATGCATTTTAGGTTTATTGGTCTTTCTAAATTACCCTCGTGAGTGAGCATGGTTGTCTGTCCAATGTGACTAAAGACTGTACCCTGCCTCCTGCCAAAAGACTGCTTGAGATAGGCAATGGCTACATTTTCAAAGGTCCTGTATTTTGATGATGTCCATGGAAATGGACCAACCATGGAGGAACCCTTGAGAAGTACTTAAAATAATTATTGTTGCAGCTTTTGAGCGAATCATTTCATTTGCGTTTCTTCACAAGCAGTACCTATGCATAAATTAAGATACAGTATAGGGACATACAGTATATTTCAAGTGTGTGGGTGTTAACACAGAGCTGAAAATGAGTCCTCAAAGGAACACATGAATATTCATGTGCACATGTTGGACACTTGGATATTTATGCAAAGGAAACCAGTATAGGGAAAGAAAGAAGCAAACAGAGCATGTTAGAAAAGTGGCTTCAGGACACAACCTTTATATTAAATTCTTTTCACTGGACATTTCTTTAATTGAACATGTCCTCCAGAGCATTTGTAGTGAGATAACTTTGTGCAGGGTACCGATACAGTACTTGTTTTCCAAGTGGTTGGCTTTGCATTTTGGTATAATTGCATCTAATATTCTGCAGGGAGACTAACCTTCTCATTCAATGGTTTTTGTCTTTATTTTTATTACTACCTCTGGGAACTCCTTCAAGACAGTTGGAAAACCATTTCAGGTATCTAACCTCATTGAGAAAATGCCAAGAGTGACCTGATACTTCTGATGCTTACGTAAAAAACTCAGGAGGTTATCAGACAAATGACTGTCTGACTTTTACAAGATTAACTGTTCTCTCTACTGAGCAAATACCACTTGCCCAAGAGGTACACTGTTTCAGTAAGGCTAAGCATAATTTATAATCACAAACATTATTCAAACTGTTTCACCCTCTGTCACTTCAATGGGGTTTGCTTTCCAAAGCAAACCCCATTGAATAGCCTGCATCAACTATTTCTATTTTGGTTAGGAAGCTTAAAGGACACGTTACATTGCCCTCGATGACAGATTTCTACAAACTGTAACTTTTTTATTGCTTCCTCAGGACACCCGGGATCAGGACAATTTTTACCTTTACAATAAATTATTTCAGCCTCAGTGGTCAAATTATGTACCCTTTAAAGACCTGCTGTCACATGTTAAGAAGTCGGAAAAAAAAATATCAGTCAGTTTTCAAATATTTGAGGCTGATGGATACTTAAAGAAAGAACACCAACAAGACTGGAAGATCAGGTTTAAGTTTAACTTAAACAAAAAATGCAATATTTCTCTGTGATACCCTTTCACTCATGGCCTACCCGTGGATTAAAGGTGAATATTTATATGTTGCATCAGCAACAATAGATGTTAATAGATTGCCTATTCTACTTTACTATTAAAACGACATACTAAATAAGGCTGTGAAAACAAGTATGGAACAAATAGAAAGAAAAATTAAGCCATTGATGAAGGTATACAGGGCAATAAGTGAGCGGGCTAAAGATGACAGTAAGGGGAGGGAGAAAAAGAGCACAAAGATAAAGTGGCCCATGTAGAAAGAAATGTGAAGCCATTAAAATAAGAAAAAAATACAAAGAAGGAAAAAAGGGGATGTCCTGTAAAAGGGACAGATGGTGAAAAAGTGGCAAAAAGAGAAGGGGAGGGAACGCCGGCAGAGGATGAGCTGTAGGACAATCATAGATCATTTTCTGGCAGCCTCGATTTGTCATGCGGTTATTGGGAGGAAAATGGAATAGAGGGGCAGCAGCAAGGGTCAGGGGGAGAGAACGGGGGTCCAGAGGTGGGAGCATTAAGCCGGAAGGGAGCGCCTGTAGCGGACAGAAAGCGTGATAAACTTCACACTCTGCATCACCTCAAGCTTTACACAGATAGAGATGATCAAAAACTTCTACCGTCATTTTTGGGATTTATTTATTTATTTATTTTTTACACATCACATTTTTATTTTTCTAAACTACCTTATTCAGTTCATGTATAGCCTATAAACAGCAGGCATTCAAAGATTCTTTATTTTAAACCATACATATATATACAGCATAATGTAAAGTCTTTGAATATAAAAAAGTAAATAAAACGCCCTCCTTCAATAGACCTGTGGTGTTTGCTCATATCTCCTACTCAGTCAGTCATTGTGTGCACAGTTCCTTCATCCCCGAGTCTCCAGGATGCCAGCAAGTCTTTAAGCCTTTGAGCTATGAAGACCCCTGGGAAGCTGGATTTCTGCAGGCAGATGCTGTTTAGTCCTCCTCAACAAAGTAAACAGCCTGGCTCATTTCAGGCTTCATGGTTCTGCTCGTCCATGAGATTTGTTGCTGGAGAGTAAAAACATCTTCTGCAGCTGCACTACAATCTCTTCTTCCATTTAATTGTACAAACAGGGTAGGGTGAATCCTGCGAAATATTTGCAGCCAGGTGGTTTAGACTTGTTTTCAGGATTCCAACAAACCCTGTTTAATTGGATGCATGTCTTCCCCAAAGAAAGATACCATGGTGTATTTCATTTTTTGCTAGCAGTAGCTTGTTTTATTGTTACAGTGAAAATAAGGCTGGATTAGTCGTGCTACCTTGTAGCTTTTGGAACCAGGTGAAAGCTGGGAGTATTAGACTTCTGGGCCAGACCTAACTAATTAGTTAGAAGCATATTTGGGTATCTAAAAATAGACATTTTCGAAAAGGTGATTTTTTTGGTTTGTAATTAAATTGAAAAAGTGAAACTTAGATTCTTTAAACGTAGAATGATTGAGCATTTCTTTTTTTGTTGATTTTGATGATGATTATGGCTTATGGATAACGAAAACCAAAACATTAAATTTTGCAAAAAATCACTTAAGACCAAAAATAAAAATTATGTCTATGTACTGCATCATACTGGGTCATTTTGCTTGAATTACTTCATCAATGTTACATTACATGTAGGCTCCAAGCTGAGTTGTTAAGAAAGTCCAGGTTAGCGTCCTACAGCTTGCCTAACACATTTCTTTTATGAGATATAAGACGGGTGAGTTTGCAGGCCAATCAAACATTGATAACATATTTATGAAAGCAAGCTTTGGTACCTTTCGTAGTTTGGCCAGGTGCAAAGTGAAAATGAAAGCATCTCTATAATGTTTGTCAGCAGAGGGGAGCACAAAGTGCTCCAAAACCTACTGTTAGATGGCTGTGCTGACTTGGGACACAGTGAACCAACAACAGCAGAGGACAGGGAAACTAATAATAATCACTGGCTGCAGAAAACTGAAACTGGACTTCAAGCAATATGGATTATTTGGCTCACCACAATTCCTAAAAAATTAAATGAACAATAGAGTTCTTGTCTTCTTTGGTGCTGGTTATTTCTGTTGCTTTTGTATTTTTTTCCAATTTTCTTTTTCATTCAACTTTCCGTAAATGGTGCTGTTTAAACAGCAATTTTCTTTATCAAGGGATTTTTATGGCCTACTCTTTTTATGGATAATGTATGTATCTGTATTGCTCTTTGCACATCTGTGTGCACAGACAAGCTTGCATTTTGCTGCTCCCTTAATCTTTAGAAAGAGGAGGATGAGAATTCACAGATACCTCATTCTCCTTGCCAGGTCTTAACGGAGTTGTTTTGGCTGTTAGATGTGTTCAATAGCTTTATGGTTAAATTGCCAACAGTGAACAGACTACTACTCTGCCCCAGACTAACATGCAGTATATGAGCAGATTAAAAAGAAATAAATACACACCCCCACGCATATATTATATATTAAAAACTGCTCCCTCATCCACCCCTCACACTCCTGAGCAAAGTTGGTGGCTCTCCATTTAGCTTTCGGATTCTTCTACGGATCTTAGTTGTTCCTAAGATTGTACTCTTCTGTACTGAGATGTCTGTTTCTCCGGGTATCTGTTGAAACCACTTCTCCAGAGTGGGGGTCACTGCTCCGAGTGCTCCGATGACCACGGGCTCTACTGTTGTCTTCACCTTCCAGGCTCTTTCTAGTTCTTCCCTGAGCCCTTGGTATTTCTCCAGTTTATTGTGCACTTTTTTCTTGATGTTGCCAGCACTCAGGATGTCTCCAGATAAGATTCTGAACAGATGTTCCGGTATAATAATTACTATGAATATTATATATATATATATATATATATATATATATATATATATATATATATATATATATATATATCATGGGATCTAGCCTCAGATTCAAACAACAAATGATGCCTCCACCTTGTGCATCGTCTAACATGTCAAAGCAGTGGATTTCAATAAGTCTACCAGGAACGCACTCTCCTCGCTTAGCACCTCAAACTCTTCCAACATCGTATACAAAATGATACCATTTTAGCAACATCACACTCTTGCCTTCATTTGTATTCCTGGCTAGAAAAAAATCCAATATTATGGTTGGCTGCCAGTGTTTTCTTCTGTTCAGCGAGACTGAAAAAAAAGGAACAGCACTTTGTGTGCTTTTTAATTTTTCCTGGCCTCCCTCATTAGCACTAAGGGAGAAGGGGTACACAGAACTGGCTGCAATAAATCAGAGCAAGGAAATAGGGGAGAGATACGGAAGGTGTGCACGTCTGGACATCCTTCTGTGTGTAGTATATGCCGTTTGTGCCAGCACTACGCTTCCCTGCACCAACACCATGCTCTCTGTGTCTGGTTAATGATTCATGCTGGGATAAACACTTCCAGGTCATGGCCAGCTTTAGTCCATCTGAGAGATGGGTTGAGTTCAGGTGCCAAGGCACAACTGTGCTGCATGCTGGAATATTTTAATGTAATGGGAGAGAATCCTCAACTGACTCAGAATATTTTTGCAAAAGCCTGATTGTTCAGGAGTATTTGCCTTTAAGAAAGACAACTAGAATGCTTGTTCATGCACAACATATAAATTCACACCTTTTTTTCCCCCACTATCTCAGTCTCAGGCCACAACCACACAGAGCCAAATTAAGATATCCACACAGAAAAGTTTAAGTGTAATGATGAAATTGGCTGAAACTGAACAAACTGTAATAGGTATTGTAATACATATGCCACACCAGTGGGTGGCGCGGTACCACGGTTACCAGAAGCAAGGGAAATAAGATGATCACAATGAGTATGTGCGGGTAAGGGTTGTAGGAACAACTGCAACTACAGAGATCACCATTGTCGTTATTATTGGCAAGGGAGCGCATGCACAAACACACCAGTGTGTGGCCACTTATGCATATAGGGGTGTCACCATGGAGATGCTGCGGGGGCGGCATCGAACTTATCCACTCTGGGAGCTGGTTTCAGATGTTCACGGCCACGTCGTTGTGACGGGACCCCCCTAACCAACAAAGAGGCTTGTCGTATACACCCAAACCCAGCTTCATCTGGACAGGACCCGAGTGAGTTTTCCATTCCTCTTTGTAATAAAGCGCAGTATATAAGTCCTGAAAATTCATGTGTTTTGGAGTTTTTCTTCTACATTTCTTGCTTGTAGTAATTTTATATTAGCTTCTATGTTCAACTTCTCTTCTCTGTATGGATCTTATACATGATTTCCAAACAAATCCAAAATAATTTTACCAAATTATATTTAGTAATATCCAAATATATTGCAAGTTAATGTATAGTCCCTTGCAAAAGTATCCATCTGTCTTATTTAGGAGTATTAGAGTATAGAGGCTTGGATATAATTAAAGCCACTGCTTCTTAAACAAATTTCGTAAACTATTTATTATTTTTCCCTCACTTAGGAATGTTTTGATATTTTGTCCTGGTGCATCACAGTAAATCTCGATTCAACAAAATATCCCTAAGGCATGAATACTTTGCAGGTCACTGGACACATTATCTGGGAAACCAGGAAATATATTGTCGAATACAATAGGACTTCACTGGTGTGTCCAGAAACATGTAATGCTAGCTTTGCAAGCTTGGTGGGTGAAAACGGGTTTAACTTTCTCCTGATTTTGGTAACTTAAGCGCCCATGGTATACTATCTAAATCAAAAGTAAAGTGTTTAAAACTTAACTTTCCACTATTACTGCTTTTTGTGGAATCTATTATCACAGCATTTGTTTTTAATTCCTTGCTTTAACATTAAAGAAGATGAATTCTCTTTTTTGAGTGTGTGCTGTTCCTCAAACCGTGACACGGACTTTGACAAAACAACTAAAGAACACAAAATGCTCCTGACAGCTTAATGTCACGAGACATATGGTCTTGAGCTGTGGGTGAAATGTGTGCAGCACTTGCATGCATGTGCTGGACGTATGTGTGCGTGTTGTGTCCCGCGAGTTGACATGTCAACATCAATAAATTTCCTGAGCAGGAAAAGCCAACATGGCTTTCTGTATCATATCCTATTATAGCATGTCAGCCAGGCAGCTTTTAAATCTTTATCCACAAACATTGGTGACAATAAGATGGAAGAAGCCCTTGGATGAAAACACAATTCACAGCAAGGGCAAATGTTTATTGCATTTCATGCTCAAGTGTCTTGAAGGTCTGTTTTTAATGAGTAACTCATGGGCCTCAATTTTGACATGTGAATCCATTTCCCGACCTCACCTGACACACAGTTCACCAGGGAACACATGTTACAAAAGCCCTTTTGAGCTCCTTTTGTAAGTCATACAACAGATATATATATATATATATATATATATATATATATAATTTTAGCAGTTCCAAATGTATTATCCCATAGAGAGACATTTAAAAGGAAAGATCACAAAACAGAGGAGAGTGATGTGCTACAAAGAGCCATATCAGATCAGTTTTTCAACTGTATCCTTAAATTGGCCAATCGGATAAAAAAGGGAGCTTTTACACCTGTTTTGGTCTGTTGCAAGTGTCCTTGAAAGAGTGTCCAAAAAGATCCACTATTTTTATGATAGCAAGTTTTTTATGGGTTTCTTCCATTTGAAATAAGATTTGGAAAAAAAAAAAAACAGTTTGAGATGGCAGAGATTGCCAATAAAGCAGCTGTGTGACGACTCTGCAACCATTCAATTCAGTTCCGTTTGATTAATAAATGGAAATTCACAACACATGTCATCTTACAAAGTCAATGTAATCAAATCAAATCCCACATCCAGATCATTTAAAAAGTTTCCCATCCAAAGAAACCCAGCAGATGGACTCAAGTCTCAACAAGCAGCATTCACTCCTCCTGAAGGCCCATGAAGCCACAGTGGACAGATGCGTGCATTGCCGTTGCCTTTGCAGCAATCCCTCATACTGAGCATGCATGTAGTGACAGTGGAGAGGAAAACTCCTCGTTAACAGGGAGAACCCTCCATAGAAACCAGGCCCAGGGGTGAACCGTAATCTGCCAAAACCAACTACAGGTTTGAGAAGACAAAGCAGAGACACATAAAGAACACAGAAGCATTGATCCAGGAATACTTTTTATGTTAGCAAGAAAAATGGCAGAAAAGCTCCATAGGTGTCTGTGTCAAGGAAAGAAACACAGTTAAGCAGATGAGCTTTGAGACAGTTTTTTTGGTCAAGAGGATAAAAGAGAGCATATGTAGTTAAAACAGCTCAGCCGATATCTATGTCTAGCAGGGAAGCAGGGTTAGGATCTGAAAGACAGGACTCATTGTATCATCTATAAGATGAAGTTGTTGACAGCTGTAGCTCAGCCAATCTGCCCCCGAGGATGTTGTCACTGTTAAACAGAAAGCCAGGCCAGATGCAGCTAATGAAGAGTGAAGAGTAAAAAACAGAGATAACATGAAGTTAAAAGCTGAAATACCATTAAATAATGCAAAATTGGAGAATATTTAGTGTGCTAATTCACAAAGAACCCAAAGACTAAAAGTAGGTCTTTGACATCATGTTAGGAAAAATCGTACAATTTCTGGAATTCTAAGATTTTTCTTAGAATCTTACCTCAGTGGGATAAAAGTTATTACATAGTACCCTAATCCTTAAGAGAGCTCCTAAAGTAAAAACATGTTGGGAGTAGTAAGGAGGTCTTTTAGCGAGGCTATGGCAATGTTCACACTGCAGGAAAACGCAAATCTGATTTGATCTTTTTGCCCATATGTGACCCATGTTTACGGCAGTGTGAACGGCCCAATTCACCCTCCAAAAAATCTGTTCTGTGCCACTTCCATATGTGGTACAAATTCAGATACGTATCGGATGTATTTCAAAGTGTCTGCCGTCTGAACGGTCATGTCACATTTTATCGTTCTTTCAGACATAGGAGTAGCATTTACCATAAAGAACCATTGCTAATAGCTGTGCTGCTTTCTTCTTACCTTACTTCATCTCTCTATGATGCAATCTTAATATTGTTGGCTCCCATTGCTAAACACCTTTCTGACAATAACAAAGAAAGATGCCGGCCAGTATCTATGTTTTTGTTTTTTTCTTTTCTAAGTTTTTTTAACAAAACTTTATTGAACACTCATATAAACAACATTACTTCCACAAACAGTGCGCTGCTCTGTGGGATATCCTTCTATTACCTGCGCATGCAGGTTGCTGTGTGTTCCTGAACCGTTCAGACAGCAGTATGATGGCGGTCGCATTTAATAGTAATATGAACGGCCACCTAAAAACAATCCGATTTCAGAAAAAAGTTGGAATTGAGCAAAACCTGCAGTGTGAACGTAGCCTAAGATTGTCTTCAGCAGGGAAACAGAGAGAACTGATTGGTTGATCCACCACCTAAACAGTGGAGGAAATGAGCACAAAATGTCTTTAATAATCATACAATCATTAATATCTATATAAGATAAATCTTTTCATCCCCATAGTGAGAAATTAATTGGTTTCAACAGGAGGACGGGTTAAAGGTGATTATAGTAACGCAATTTTATTGATGATAACAAAAAATCTAAGAATAATATTGAATAATCATGATTAAAAAGTGAATAAATGTACAAAGAATCTAGTACAGATGAATTTGTTTATATCAACAGATCATAAAATGCTATTAAAAATAAACTTCTTATAAGAAGTGTAAAAAGTTGCAGAAAAATATGTAAATTTTCTAGACAACAAAAAAAGGGTGGGATTTGTTTTATTCAGTTTACATAGCGTAAATGATCATCTAGAAATTATCAGAGTTCTCGCCATTTCTAAAAGTTGAATGGGAGGCAGATTTTTTACTTATCAGGTGAACACGATACATTTTCATAAACGATTAAGAAAAAATGTGTGTCCACAAGAGAGGATGTAGCACAACTGAAGAGGCTATAGTAGGTATGCCCAGCCCATTGGTGGTGCTGTGACACTGCCAAAGAAACATCCAAAAAACACCAGGCAGGCATGCACAGACAACCCATGTGTAGTGAACACAGCACCGTGGCGAGAGATCAGACACAGAGGATGCGGCGTATAGAGCGGGCTCGCCAGAAAAGAAGAGTCTGAGGACACTAACAACAGCCTTAACAAAGCCGCAACACCGGATGGTGCCATCTTTGTTATTTGTGAGAATGAGGCACAAGCAGGTTACAGAGAGAGGCGAAGCTATGATGTCAAAATTTAAGAACAGATGCAGCTCACATGACTACACGTAAATGGAAACACGTAAATGGGATGGGGCCTTAGTCTGTCAGGCAGACACTTTGTCTACTTTTATGACAAGCCTTAAAATCTTTCTTTTTTGATAAAGCCTGTTATTAGAGTGGCTGAGGTCATCCTAAACTATCTATATACTTATGCTGGCATAGGCTTAGGCTTACTGAAAGACAAGATTTTCATTATTTGTTACCATTTCAACTATTAACCTCATGTCCTCTCAGCAAAATCTGGCCTGGCGTTCTGTTTAGCTGTGATACCATTATGTAGGGGGCAGCGACTGCGCTACTGCCTCCAACAACTTCATGTTCTCTATTTAGAAAATACACTTGGCCTCATCTTTCAACGCTTAACTCTCTTACCTAGATCTGACTTTTGGTTGACTCTTTACTGCGGCCAACTGTGTGTGCTCTTTTCATTCTGTAGACTTGAAAACTAATTCAGAGTTTATCTGCTTAGCCGTGTTCGTCTCCTAGAAGAAGCTAATAAATAAATAATAAAGTGCATTTTTAATTTGAAATGGAAAAGCAGAGGGGCTAAAAAAACCTATGTGAGGTATAGATATGCATAATATCTGCCTTTTGTGAAAACAATGGATCATCACAAAGATGGATAATTGTCCTATATACTTTGAAAACAAGAAGTAGTGTGAGGATTGGTTTGCCTATAAAAACACTTTTGGGATACAGCATAAGCTGTACAAACGCATTCATAAACTTTTTCAGATTGTATCACATTGCAGCCACAAAGGTTATTTACATTAAGTAGATAATTTAATATATTTAAGAAGTGATTTTTAAAAAAATGATAATCCTAAAAGGCAAAGTACAACTGCAAACCTATTAAGACAAATTAGTCCACCAAAATGTATAGGCGAGAATATAAAACAT
Organism: Fundulus heteroclitus; assembly: GCF_011125445.2. Classification (NCBI taxonomy): domain Eukaryota; kingdom Metazoa; phylum Chordata; class Actinopteri; order Cyprinodontiformes; family Fundulidae; genus Fundulus; species Fundulus heteroclitus. The sequence goes on along the minus strand of NC_046382.1, from coordinate 30,472,893 downwards.
GGTATAATCTGGTTTTTAAGCTGGGGATGGAACAAGATGTAGGCGAGAGTGTTCTCACCAAATGAGTCTAAAGTTCAGCTTTTCTGCCAATATGAAAAACACTGTGTGTGGCCGACTGAAATCCATTCAAGAATCAGTGGGAAGAATTAAATTAATGTTAAATGATGCTCTCTTGATGCTACAGAGCTTGAGCTAAATTACAAAAAAGAGCGAGCAACATTTTCGTCCTGACAGTGTGCAAAGGAGAAAGAGACATGCTCAAAAGACAGCTTTAACTGCAGTGACATGGGGTTTTATAAAGGATTAAATCAGATGAACAGGATGCAAAAGCAGACCACAGCTTTCAGAGTTTTATTGAAAAATCTATATGTTCCTCAAAATAAATGGCCATTGAGACATATTATGGCTTTAATATTATCAGGTTCACTAATCTAGGGTATTGAACAGTTTAATCAATTCTCACTTTTACATATATGTACATTCAGGTTATCATTTTTCTGTATGAATGTGTTCAAATTACCTACAATCAACATATTCTGTGCTCAAGGGCACACCAGTGGGCCCTTAAGCCAATAGGAGCCAGTAGGTTTTAGATCGGGCTGACTGTTAAGTGAAATAGTTTCTCAACTTGTACTTGTTAAGAATGGGATGGAACAAATAGAATTAAATTTTTGTGCATAGCTCAGCAAATAAACCTTGCCTGCAAGATGAATTCTCTCGGTATTTGTGCGTTCACCAACACAAAAGAATTCATCTTGTCCCACTCCCGTCTCAATCGTTTGGGCCCGAACAAAAAACAATTTAGGCCAATCAAGTTGCAGTATTATAGTTTAAGGTGGACATACCCGCTATGATGAAAGCAAGATCTGCCGAGCCGACAGGTGAACCAAAATAGATTCAGGTGAAGTGCCTTGCCCAAGGAGACAGTCGGCGCGGCAGATCGAACTGGCAACCCGCCGATTGCAGGACTAACTCCCTAACCTCTGCGCCACTGTCGTCCTAAATAGATCCCATATTTACAATCATAAATTTCACATTTAAATAACTGTCAAAGTTATTGCACTAATTTTATTCTTTTAAGCCCACAAACAAACAGCTTTAAAGAGAAAGCAAAGAAGATGCAACAGAACACAGATAAGTTTATTATTTATACTTGACTGTTCAGTTGCAATCTGCCATTGTATGTCCATGAAGCCTTTTTTACCCTCAGACTGATTTCCGTATTGCAGACACTTTGCCAAAATAAAGCACACACGTTGAGGATTTCTTAGTATCTGGGCACCTGGTTGGTGATGTCTGTGAGCAAGAAGCTAAAGGTTAGCGATGTGGATTCACTGATTTTGCGCCTACAGAGTAATAACAGACCTTGAACGCACCAACTGAATGCCGGTTTTTCACTTAAGTGAGTTTTAGGGACAACTTGTTCTCAAGTGTTGCTGTAAAGCTGAAACTAAAGCCAAGTACAGAACATTATTCTTAGTGAATGACATGGTTATCATCAAATCTGCTGTTTGAGACCCAATGTTAATTTCAGCTTCTCTTGGCAGAGATCATCAGTGATTAAACAAGGAAATACTGTCTGCATCAGTTTCGTTTTCATTAATCAGTGTTTAATTAGGAGATGATCTGAAAACTGGGCACACCTACCACTGCTTTCTTTAATATGCATTACAGCCTCACATAAATCAACCACTGCTTTAAAGCATCCTGTCCTCATTAGGTGATGTCTCTGCACTCATCTCCTTTGTCTTCCTCCTCTGCCATCTCTTCTGTTAGATTTCATCCATTATTATTATTTCATACAGGGTGCTTTATAATGTTGGAGTACCCCCCTGTAGCGCCACATCCCTTTCTCATGGTTGACCTTTCATCCATACATCTGTCTCCTCTTGTCCCTTTTTTTTATCTCGCCCATTGCACCCCTCTTGTCTGTGCTGTTGCTTTTTCTGTGTTCCTTTCTTCCCATTTTAACCCTCCTGCCATCCTGAACAGCATCTCTATCTCCTCTCATGTCACTTGGCAGCAGACAAGAGTGCTTGTTACTGTTGTGGGCTGGTTTAGCTGCCACAGATGACGCAGACCTCACCCAGCTTTGGCGCTTCATCCATCAACCGGCCTGCTGAGCTAACACACCATCTGACACCACCTTTGATGTTCTTCATATCAACATCTTCGAAAGGCTGTCATGGTGTTACAACAGCAAAAAGAGATGTTATAGAAACCAAATAGTTAACTTCTGTTAAAATACAAAAACTATGAGACTAAAGGTCATATATATGTGAGACAGAGGACAAGATTTTAATAAAAGGAAGCTTGCTTTCTTGTATTTTATTCATTTTGACACATGTGGCCGGGCATTATCATGCTTCTGGAGGAACCTGGGACCCACTGCACCAGTTACGTGTCTAACAACGGGTCTAAGGATTTTCAGCGTAATACCTAATGGCAGTCAGGGTGCCATCGTCTATCCTGTAGCGATCTGTCTGTCCCTGCATCGATATGCCTACCCAGACCAACACTGACCAACACTCTCCCTGTAGCTCTACGCTTCTCCAGGAGTGAATGCTGCTTGTCGGGACTTTGAAGCAATCAACTGGTTCCCTTATATTGGAAATTTTTGACCAATCTGTATAATATGATTGAATTTGACTTTGTAAAGTTCCTCAAGATGACATGTTTCATGAATTGGCGCTATATAAATAAAATTGAATTGAATTGAATTGACCCACCACCAAACCAAACATGCTGAACCATGTTGCAGGCAGCATAACACCCGCATCAGCTCCCCCAGACATTTTAATGCTTGTCACATGAACGCTAAGAGAACTTGCTCTCACCTGTAAAAAATACAGGGCCCAAGTGCCAGACCAATTTAAGTTTTCTCTGCAAATGGCAGTCGAGCTTCACAGTGCAGGGCAGTGAGCACAGGGCCTACTAGAGGATGTCTGGCCTTCAGGCCACCCTCAAGAAATCCGTTTCCAATGGTTTGGTCATAGATATTCATGCCAGTATCCGACTGAAGGTCACTTTGTAGGGCTTTGGGTGCACTCATTCTGTTCCTCCTTGCACAAAAGAGCAGATATCGGTCCTGCATATGAGTTAAGGACCTCTGACAGCCCTGTCCAGCTCTCCTAGAGTGACTGTCTGTCTTCTGGAATCTCCTCCGTGCTCTTGAGACCACGTGGTGGGAGACACAGTGAACTTTCTGCAAATGGCACATATTTACGTGCCAATCTGGTAGAGTTGGACTGCCTGTGTAACCTGTTTAGGGTCCAGATCTCCTCATTCTGATGCTACCAGTAGTGACACTGATCAAATGCAAAATTAATGGAAAGCAATCAAGAAAAATTAAAAAAAGGAGAGGAAAAAAGAAATTCTGTGGCCTCCAACAGCAAAACCATTTCTGTTTTTGGGGTTGTCTCAATGTTTGCCCTTTCGTGCACCTATTGTTAATTTCATTAACACCAGAAGAGCTGGCACTGAATAACAAACTGCTCTATTACTGAACTGACCAGGGGCTGCATTTGTTAGGCTTGCGTACGCACACTATTGGGCCTGAAACTTACGTACGTCTCTTTCCACGCAAAGGTGGGGATCTATAAACAAAAGAAACTTGACGGAAAAACGTGCGCCCCCTACCGCAACTCTGACCCATGCATACTCTCATTTTGGAGTGAGGGGAAACTGCAGACACAGATGGTAAAGTGGTGAATTGCAGCCAAACTGCATGATGATTCCCTTCAGATGTTCAATGTCACTCGATTCCTCCTCTCATTCCTCCTGGCCTCGCAGCCTCAAGATGCCTGACAAAGCCTCACAGAGTCGCATTACCCTAACCACCCATCACAGATTTTCTATCAGATTGAAGTCGGGTTATTGACGGCTCTCTTCACAAATTTACTGTTATTTCCAGTCAGAAGAAAACGCGTTGGTAAAATGAAAAGATTACTTTAAACCTAAATCAGCCTGTGGTATGAATGACATTTGTCTGTATGTATGTGAACTGTATGTGAAGTCATTACTGTAATCCATATTTTGAATCAAATTGAATAAATTGAATTCTGTTTGATTTGAGCTTTTGTGATTGTTGTTTCGCTGAAACATTACGTTTGCCTCATTGGACCACAGCCGTCCCTTTTATGGTCGCTTTTGATCCCATGGTCCTGTTTTCATCTTTACAATCCTGTTGCGTTTCTCTGTAATTTTCAGCAAAGACATTGTGGTCTCGTTAAATCCCTTTGTGGTTATTTCACAGCGCTTAGGAATCATCCGTAGTTTCTCTGCAGCCTCCATGCATCTCTTTGGGGTTATTTTCTGCATCTCTCTTGGCCTGTTTAGTAATCCAACCATGGGTACTGAAAATGAATAAGTATTCAGTATAGCACAAACAGAGCGTAGGGAAATGGGAAACAATCAAGCTCAACAAATACTGGAAGATGAATTTCGAGAGCAGAAAAGAAGAAAGCTGTAAAACAAATCAGGTTTATGAGATAAATTGCTGCTACTCTGCTGAAAGTGACCAAGTCCATATTGTTTTAACTACAGTACTTTACAGCACCAGGATGCTTTTATTTTACCACCCATAAATCACTAAAACCCCAATACAACCCCAACTACAAATGCCTTGAACAGTCTGGTATTTATGATGAATCTCTTTATAAGACAATCACAATTTTTTCCCTCTCAGATATAAGCATATTTATACCCCCTACATGTCTGATGCAAAGCGGATGCAGCCTATGAAAACATCCAATAAAGTATTGATAAAACTCTGAATTAACAAATCTCCGCTGCTTGTAAAATATTAAAATGTTCACAGGAGGATTCATGTGCTGTGCTGAATTTAAAGTTATGCTTATTTCTTGGTCCCCAGGATGCCTCATGGTAATTGTATACATGATGTTAGGGGACTATAACTGTCTGAATTAAATGCAGAGCAATGAGACAAGAGGATGTCTGCAGCCGACTTGGTCTGTGTACCAAAACAGAACACCCAGAAAGTAAGGAAAAAAAGATCAAAGCAATATGTCATTAATGAGACCTAAAAGCCTTGATGTATTCACAACCTGTGGACTAATTTATTTGTCAGTGAGCACTTAACTTTTAGATTTATGGAACAGCATCCACAAAAAGCTAATTGGACTGCAAGTGATGTTTCTGACCCACTGTTGGTCAAAGCTTTATTCATGGTTGCTCACATTAGAAAGAACAATTACAAGAGTTGGTGCAGGAAATTGGTAAAAAGGAAAGAGTAACTAAAGATGGTTAAATGTCAGTAATATTTAGTATACAGTGCCTTAGAAAAGTTTGTATATATATATATATATATATATATATATATATATATATATATATATATATATATATATATATATATATATATACTTTTCTTTCATTACAAAGGTTTTGTCACAATAATCTAGTAGGATTTTACATATAGGTGTAATGTGTTTATATAATTTAAGTTTATATGTCTAATTATAGCCTATTAAAGTTGAGCATGTCGTTGAGGCGGGGCTGTGCCCAGGTCACCCCTCCTTCACACTCATGTTCTTTCAACCCCACCCTCCCTTACAATAAACCAGATCTCACCTCATCTCTGCTAGTCCTCTTCAACCAATCACCCTCATACCTTTCCTACATCTCATTCTTCATATATATCCACTCCTCTTTGTTCTCAGTTCTACCTGCCCTATCTAAGCCCAGCTGCTTCTGAACATAAAATATTCTTACAAACATTACTGTTTACATGTAAGAAAAGGCATGTTGTGCCTCTTCTAATGACCAGAGACCTGGCGGCATTTATACTTACAAAGAAGAACACAGTTGAAACCTGAAGTATATCTGAAATATGTTAATTAGTTTAACACATTTCATAGTCAAGAATAGTTTTTTTCATACCGGTATGTCATCCAGATAAAGACACATGGTCTGCTTTAACGTCTTGCAAAGCTCAGGAAAGTACAGGGTAACTATTAAAAACTTACCTACCTTCTCTGCTGCATCCCTGAACCTCCCTTTAAGCATATACTGGCTCTATAGGCTACTTCAAGTAGCTCTATTTCTAGCATATTTGGGACATTTTCCACATAAAGGGTTTACAAATATTTGTAAAGCAGCTCTGTGTCTCTTGAAGTCAACGTAACAGTTCCTATAGCTAATCATTGCTATCTGTATAATTCCTACCACCAAATGTTTAGCCCTTGCCCACAAAAGCTTTGCATGCTGCAAAAAAAATGTGTTTCTGGGAGAGTTGGTCTTTCCCATTGGAACCAATTTTCTGGAGAAGGCTTAAACATTGTCATATGCTGCTTTGACAAGCTGGCTGGGCCCTGCAATTTCTCATCGAGTGCATTCAGTTCCTTTGTGGTATCAACAAGAAAAGCAAAGCCCATCACTCTTTAGGATGCTTGAATCCCAGAACTTCATCATGCCCTGTGCCATGAAGTTAAGCAGTCATATCCTTCTTACTTCAATGGTTTCTGTTCGGTTAAATCCTATGATAAAATTATGGATTCTTGACAAAATGTATTGAAGTAATGAAGGGGTCACATACACCATGCTTCTTTCCCTATTGAGACAATTATTTTAAAATCAAACTATTTGGCAAGTAGTGGCAATTCAAATATGAACCTGTTCTGATACAAATATCATTAGAAATAAAGCTTAAAGCTATATATATATATATATATATATATATATATATATATATATATATATATATATATATATATATATATACACACACACACACACATCTCACAATGTTGTTGATATTGTGTCATTGTCATTGGTTTTATCTACTATTGTTTTTGCTCACATAACAAAAAGTGTTCTTCAGAACAACACATTTCAATGTGTTTATCATCAGAAAATAAAGCTTAATCATTCACTGAAAAGCAGGTTAAGTAGTGACTTAAAAAAAAAACTTCAATGTTCCTTTTTATGTACAATCCTAATTTATTTAAGCACATTAGCTGACAAAATCTTCAATTAGATAAATTAATCACTTCACAAATTCTGAACAACAAAGGAGACCGACTGTCCTAACTTTGATGGTCAGATTTTAGTCTCAATTGTCCAAAGCTAATCACAAATTCATAAAAGAAAAAAACAACAACAGTCAGAGACCTAGATACTGCTTAATAGGCTGTGTAACTGCCACCTTTTTATATTTACAACCACATATAAACTCCTCATCTATGGGTGAATTTTACATCCAAGTGTTTTTTATTTGGGTTAGAAAAATCATCAATGCTTCACTGTCCTTGCCAGATGGGCAGAAGATTAACTGTCAGACTGTGATGTGTTTGCAGAGCTGAACAAGCCGCTCGGATCACGTTCACGCCGACACATTTTTCACTGCTTTCGACACTGCCTGTGCTACGCAAGCGCTTTCAATCCGCCTCAGTTCAGCAAAAGCACAACAGCACTTTATTCAGCTGGGTATGACCATGGAGTCACCATTAAAAAATCCTCCAAACTACTAAACACTGAAATCCTGAGTTAAGAGAAAACTCATGATTTGTTCAATGTAAAATTGCATCATGCCTAAAATCTGTTATTGGGTTTGATGCATTAACTTATCCTAAAATGTGACAGGTCACAGCAACAAGTCTCTCCGTGGCCGTTTTGTGATATTTACAGATCCTGAAAAAGTGAAATCTAACCTTTTCAATTAGGTCAAACTTAAAAAAAAAATATTGAACATGATATGACCATTTGAATGTTGGCAATCTGCAAAGAAGATTAGCAAGAAAACAGTTTCTTTAGAATCACCTGGGCATCCAGCTGTTCATTAACAAATTATTTAAACATCATCTTGGATACATTTTGAAGCTTGGGATCCATACAACAAGCAACTTTTACTGAAAATATACAAAGTAAGTAAAAATTACCTTATTCTGAAAAAAAAAGCTTTTTTTCATAGTAGTTTATTTAACAATTCCTGAAAGACTTTTTGCTTTTACAAGGTCAACTCAATCAAAGGTGAAACACATCTTGGTTTCACCTCTGCCATGGGATTTGTCTGAGGTTGAAGCAGGTGCAGACAGGATATTGGATCAATAGTAGTTGAAAATGCCCAATAGAACCAAGGGAATTTATCCTTTACTCAATGCATTTCTTTTATTTTTCTTGGCTGCAGTTGTGACAATCTATAGTTAGACCTGAGGTCACCTAAGAGGTTTCAGAGCATGTTTTCAAGCATGGATCATTATCTTTATTCCATAGAATCTTGTTTCATTTCTTACTCTTTTGCTCGCCGCCTGTACTTACTGAAACAATAATGAACAGAAGGCTCAGTGATATAACTTACCTGGTGGATGAACACCTGAGCTCCTCGAGGACTCATGAGGAGCACGGCCCGTCGTAGAGTGTCCCGGTAGCGGTTCAGTTCCTCCGTGCGCATTGTACTGAAGAGATCAGTGAATACTCGACTGACGTTGCGGTCCACCCTCTGAAGGGACACATCCAGACCGAGCCGAGATGCCTGGTCCATGAAGGTCTGTAGCCCTCGGATATCTGAGGAAAGAACCGACATGGTCAGAAACAAACACGCAAAGACACAAAGAAAAAGCAAATACTTCTTCAGACAGGTGTTGCTTTGGCCCGGGAGGATAGGAAAAAACAAAAATCACAAATCTTGATAAGCAGACGGTGTCTTCAACACCTGCACATGCAAACAATATTCTCAGGCTTTGTTCCAAGGGCTTGAAGGCAGATTTTTTTTTTCTTTGCTCCTGATCTAAAGAGTGACAAAACACAACAAGCAGTTGTCTCTTTCTGCTTCCCAGGGTTTACAGAATGTCAACCTCCAGGCAGGTGCTGTTATCCCTGGAGAACTCTGTGCATGTGTCTAGTTTTAGTGCATAGGAAACCACTCCAAAAAATATTCCTGCACCGCAAACACAAATCAAAAGTGATATGCAGCAGAGGGATCACGTTAAGCACAGCAATCCCGACGGTCACAGAGGGAAGCAGCTGCCCAGCATGTGCCAAGTCATGCTGCATTTTTAACGAGAGAGCTTAGAAAAATCACTGGGGCCTCACTTTTTTTTGTACCCACTAAAGAGGTGTGTGCGTGTGTGAGTGTGTGTGTGTGTGTGTCATGTTTTATATCTACATGTGTGATGAGTCAGAACAGAAATACATAAACTGTACATGGAAAAAGAAAACCACCTATGTAGGATCAGAGGTTCAAGAAATAACTGCTGATTTTTGACACAGTGCATAGTGAAGAAAACAGAACTTTTTATGACTGGAGATTTGGGCAACACACGGGGAAACGAACGGCCAGGATCTGAGTGGAGTAGAAAAATGTTGGTAAATTAAAGTTGTTGTTTTTTGTGACTGTTTGTGTGTGTGTGTGTGTGTGTGTGTGTGTGTGTGTGTGTGTGTGTGTGTGTGTGTGTGTGTGTGTGTTTGTGTGTGTGTGGGCAGGCGCGCGTCAGTGCCTTGGGTGAAGAACAGAAGCAACATGACGAAGTACCGTGCGAAACAAATCATAAGAATTAGCTGCACGGTTTGATTTCTTCTTACAATTGATGTATTGCCATTTATCTTTCAGGTAGCAAAAAGACTAAAAATTGCTGCCGGATTCTCCTCAGATTACAAATGCTCAAAGAGGAGAACAAAATGTGAAATTAAATCATTCATCATTCTGAAGTGTCAAACTCCTCCAGCAACACTCTTTGAAACTCTTATTTAGAAATGCACGCAAACACAAACACACAATGTTTTCAATTGCCTAAACTGAAATTGTAGACACAGATGGAGTTCTTTAAATACAAAAAGAACAATACAGTAAATCCTACTACAGAGATATGTGTGCTTTCGTTTCACTTCAAATGCAATGTTCAAATTCATTCAATGTTTTCCTTTCTCGGTTTTACGTCTTGTCCCTTAGAATAATCTTTTATGTCCAAATATGGTATATTCAGGATTTACTAAGTTACTCATGTACAACTACAATTTAATCTCATTTCTCATTTTGTTAACCATAATGAGAAGACTCTCCCTAAACCACCATCCTGTCATTAAATCTATCCAGCTTCAAGGCTGAGATAATTATCATATTTTTATTTGTATAGTTTCTGGTTAATGTCAGGTCAGATTCACTCACATCTAAAACATTCCTAATGTTTGGTGATTAGCTCTTGGTTTCCCCTGATTTGCTGCCAGACACAGATGATTAAATCACAAACAAGAATGACAGGCAACTGAAACTGTGCGCTCCCTCCACATGAACCATCTGTGTAATAGAAAGCCTGGGGGTAAAAATAAAATAAAAATAAAACAATAAACAGAGTTTACCTGAGTACATTTAACTAATTACTGACTGTGTTTTAGCTGCTAGGGTTTGTAGGAGTTGTGAAACTGCATGAAGTCTATAATGTGGGATCATTGTTCAAACTATGAGGTTTATGGGATTAAACATTAACTTCATGAGAGATGCAAATGCCTGATGAATTTATTCACTACAAGCTGGTAAATAAGATCCAGTAAGTGAATGTAGCTCCATGGTGAATTGCGTGCACTTGTGTAGCGCTTTATCATGTCCGAGGACTCCAAAGAGCTTCTCACAGCAGAAGCCACTTGGCCCTCTGACTACCAGCAGAAGGCAAAGCAGGGGAAGTGTATTGACCAAGGAAACGACAACAACTGACATGGACAAATGAGGAGTTTGAACAGTCAACCCACAGGTTGAACTCCTAGCTCCAGCACCACTGACAAAAGTTAAGGTGCCGTAAGTCGCCATTACCACCAATTCATGGACTTCTTTGGTGTGGAGAGCAGTCAGCATCTTTAATTTATTCTTGTCATGGAGATCAAAGCACCAGCTGGTGGTTGCTCAGGCATTTGATGTTACTATGACTGTTAGTATTAGTGACTGTTAGTCTTAGTGAAGTAGGAGAAAAATAACATAGACAGGTCATAGTTCAGTCTGAACAAACCTACGATTACACCCAAAGTTAGATAAAGTTAAGGAAAACCTTAAAGAATCCAATGTTTTTGGAGCTGGAGGAGAGCACGTGCGATCATTGTCAGTACATGCAGAATGCAAATCTATTTGGAGAAGATTACCACATTTCAAATACAATTTTGAAATTACAAATTTGCTTCTTTATTTGGTGTTTATTTGTGTTTTCTGTAAGTTTGTTGTCCAAATAAGAGACTTCACGGTCAAAATCAAGCCTAATAAACCACAACCTGCAACTCACAGAATTTACAAGATGTTGCTTATAATAGGCAGACTTAGTAACTGTTATTGATGCTGATGGCCTTACACAGGGCTGCCAGAGCGCTGGTCGTCTTACCATGAGAATGAGAACAGAGCCAAAAGACCGCCTCTGGGTCGGTGCACAGAAAGTTGCAAGTGTGATTTTTCGACAAGAGACACTACGGGGAGATGGCAGCCCCTTCAGTTGTCTTATAAACACTTAGATTACCATCACAGGGACTTAGAAGAGGATATACTGAGGGAAAAATGTTACTTTGTGTGGCTTTATTATCTTTATACCCTCACGGGGTTTAAACCTGTGAAACTTCTTAATTAACGCTGTGATGGAAATGGGTAAATGCTGTGCATTCTGGGATCAAGAGTATTAAGCAGTCTCTTTAGTTCCCTGTGCTTATTTCAGTTCTTGTTCCTTGGCTGGACCCCAACACCACTGCTCAAGCTGCTTGACAGCCTCTTTTAAAAAGTGTAGAGTGTCACTGCAGAGTTTTCCCGTGTATATCTGTGTAACTAATCCCCAACTGTCAATGGGCTACATTTTCTGTCATTACCATTATCTAGTTCTTCTACTTTCACTAAAACTTACAAAGAAGGTGATGCTGAGAAGCTTTTCAAAAATAGGCTCAGCCCATGGTAATCTGCCAAATACCCTCATTAAAACAAAACTGTTGATCTATTTGTAACATTTTCATGGCCGATTGATTCGTTTTTTTTAAATTATTGTGATTTAGGTGTGTAACCATCTGCCAAAATTTGACCTGCAGCTACTCACTGACTGGAATGGTTACCACTGCCTGCTATATAATCTAGCATCGACACCATTATTGGTCTGATACAGATGCTGAACAAGATCAGTATCTTTAGGTTAAATAACAGCTAAAACTGTGTTCTTTTGGGAGGAAAACAGAAATCTGTAGTAACTTAGGCTGGAGTGAAAAGCAGTATAGTATCAAAACATTTCCAACAAACAAACTAGGATGTGTAACCTCACAGATTAAGGTTTTATGCTTAGCTGCTCCAGGACTTTAATAGAAATCTTGGTTTTTAAAGTCAACATTTCAAACCCATCACAAACTTTTCCAATGGGCAGCCCTCTGCCATCAAACGGAGTGAAGAAAAGAAGATTAACATGAAATTATAAGTCTGATTTCTGGTCATGTTTATCCAACCGTCATTTTGAGAAACCACCCCTGAAAGTTGTACATTTTAAAGCTCAACCATTTTTCTATTCTCGTATCAGACTGCTTGTTGCACTATCCTTCTGCTTCTTCGTGTTATCCTGTCAACACTACATCGTTCTTAAGCATCTGAGCTGAAAAAAATAAAACCCATGACCATACTAAAACATGGGTTTTAGCCCCGTGGTAAAAGTAAAGCAAACTCACTTTTGGATTTGAGAAAAGCAAAAATAAGCATGCCATGATCAAAGGGAGTTTTTTTTTTTTTATTACTTCACAGAACTGCCAAATAGAAATCACAGGGAAAATAGGTTCTACACAAGCCTGTTTACTCAAGACTTACATCAAGCAGTTAAACCAATCACTGCTATTCTTGCAACAATAGCATCTGTTAATTATTTTCAACATAGACTTTTTTTTTTTTGCATATCTGTAATCTACGAGCCACAAACACCTAGAGCAGAGAGAAATTACTCCTTCAGCTTTAATTGCTTATTATTACAGATTTACACTCCATGTCACCACAGCATTTTAAATTAAATACAGATTTGTGCTGTAAACAGATGAAGCACAAAATATATCTTACTTCATGCTTATGAGATTCATTCATCATATCCATGTGGCAGTAAATCTGTTAATCAGGATTTCTGCTTGAAGCATCTGCTAAAAAGTTTACATTTCTAATGCCTTATGATCAATGATACCAACAAGTATGCATTTAGACTTCAGACCTATTTCTTTAAAAATTACATAATTGTATCTGCTTTTGGCCAATACCTGAACAATACACATTTGCTCATTATGCTAGTAATGTAGAAAAAAGCACAATAACAATAAACAATGGAGGACATTGTCAAATCATAACATTAAGTAATCATTCAAAGAAAATGTTCTAATAAGAAATAAACACCAAGTAAAGGGTTATGGATTACTGTTACAACACTTTCTCCAGTTGTTTGCACTTTTCCAGATTTGATCTTTCAAAGGGGCATCCCTTTGAAACCACAAAACTAGAAAAATGTCAGAATTGGAAAAGCATGGGTTCAGCTAATCTTACAAAAAAAAAACACACTTGCCAAAACCTTGAATAACAGATTTTCTTTTTATTGTCTTTTGACATCATGGTTTATATTTCATTACTATCTATATCCTGGTATGGTCCATCACTTTAGAAAAAAGCACATAGGTAAGCTATAAACTTCAAAGATCTGATTATCATGAAAGACTCTTTATCTTTTAGTTCAGTATGTCTCAGCCCTGTTCTAAATCACAAGTCGTTGAAGGATTGCTGATGTTTAACTATGAAGGATGGCAGGTTGGTTGAATGTTTCCTTGAACCAGACAGTGCTAAGAGGACAGGATTTTCTCATGAGAACAAGCCTGAATGACAAAAAAATCACTGTGGAGAATAACAGACAGCAGAGCCATTGTTTGATTCTGTTCACTTTGTGCAGCACCAATTTACAGCTAATGTTCTGTTGAGACACTTTACAAAACAAAGAAATATATAATCAAAGCAAAACGATCATTTGAATAGTTGAATTCTCATTCTCAGTTGATCCTAATTTTGTTATGAAAGTCAGATTCAGTTTATAATGACAAATGGTATAAAGTTAAGTAGCCTAGGAAGTTCAGCCAATTACTTTATGTAATTGAAGTTGCATGTATGCTTTACCTTGAGCAAACATGTCGCCACATTGGAAAATAATTCCTTTTCAACAGGAAAAAACCTCGGGCAGAAACGTGTACAGCCATCTGCTACGACCAAATTGGGGTTATGCACATTTTACTGGAATCTTGTTCTCATGAAATCCAGAATAAATGTATGATTTCCATTTGTATGCATCTGGAATGTATGTGCTTTACTTTGTCCAAAAAATTATCATACAGCCATTTCTGCAAATAAGTTAAACATACAAATCTAAGAAATTGCATGTGCATAATTATTTACAGCCTCTGCTCGATACTTTGTTGATGCACCTGTTGCAGTAATTATAGCAACAAGTATTTTAGAATATGTCACAAACTAATTATTTTGGTCAAACACATTTATTTTGGCATGCCAGCTGTTGATGTCAACATTTGTTCTTTATCTATATGTTACATTTTGTTTATTTGGTCCAATCAGACTACGCTTAGATGGACTCCAAGTTGTTGGGTGAAGTATAGTCTGGGTCAAAGCCTGGTCTCAAACAATTTGTGACAATTTTGTTTTATTTATTTTGCCCATCCACAACACGTTGTCAGATTTAATCCAATAAATCTAATTTGAAAGTATATGACCAACAGGTTAACAGTAATTAATCAATACTGACAATGGATAGCCAATATACTGGGAACAAATATTATAAAAAATGAAATTGAATGAAAAGCTCTGTTTACCTTATGACTAATATTTCTACTCTTCACTTTTATTTTGACAGATCCCTTATCAAATGATGGGGATATGTAGGTGAATACCTTGTTGATATAAAAAAACAATAATGTTTTCTTATTTATTTTTATCTGTGTTTTTCTAAAGACTGTGCTGAGGGTAGTGTTTCAGGCTGAATCCTTCAAGTATTTCCCACTTAGGAGGAGTTGTTTAATATTAAATTGATATTGAATGCATTTTAAATGTTCACATGCACACAGAGTCTCTCTCTCCATTGGCACTCATTGTACCCGTACATAATTTCTGGCCACAATGATCACAGGCATTTTTACGTGCAAATTTGCACCTGACTTTTAGACATACTACATAGAGATGCAAAAACCGCATCCGCAATCAGTTTCAGGCTTGATACATTGCTTTGCAGGTGGTAAGAATTTACATTTGCTCCCATATAATTGCACAGTTTGATCATCAGCATATGCTCCGCATATTTGTGAAGGCACACAGGCAAAAATGTTTACACTCGCTGTTCTGCTCATTTTGCTTTGATAGCTGCCGTCAGGTTGTTTGCCTTGTTGGATCTGGGGTCTATCATCTTCCTCTTGACAACGGCCCAGAGATTTTCTATGGGGTTCAGGTCAGGGAACTGACTGGCCTCTCAAGAACAAGAACACCATCATTTGACCAGTTTTAGTACCTTTGGCAGTGTGGGCAGTTACCAGGTGCTGCTGGAAAATAAAATCAGCTTCTCCATACAAAACCCAGTGGACCAACACCAGCAGATGACATGGCTCCCCAAACCATAACTCACTTTGGAAACTTCATACTGCAATTCAAGCAACATGGATTATGTGCCTCTCCACTCTGGGAACTTGATTTCTAAATTAATACAGAATTTACTTTAATCTGAAAATAGGACTTTGGACCACTGAGGAACAGTCCAGGGGTTTCATTTATAAATCTTGTGTACGCACAAAATGGGGCCTAAAATGTACGTATGTCAAAGTTGGGATCTATAAAAAAAAAAAAAAAAAGTTGACAGGAAAATGTGCGGTCCTCCCGACAACTCTGACCCAGGCGTTTGCTTATTTCGGAGGGAGCGAAACTTAGCGACACAGATGGTAAAGTGGTAAATTGCAGCCAAACTGCATCATGATTCCTCTCAGATGTTCAGTTTCACTCCATATCAGACATTAATCGTAGATCGACTTGATCATATGCATTCAAAACTGCTGTGTTAGTCATGCTTGCACTGGTGTCGCATAACTGTACAGAAGGACCTTTCAATAAAATAATTTAAAACATCCCATAAGCCATCTTAAATATTAAGTAAAAGTCTGCACAACATTTTATCTGAGTTTTCTACCATCACATCCCTCTCCCCAATGATCACCAGGGTGATGTGTACCACAGATTAACAGATTGTGACAAGGTGTGTGGCAATCATTTAAATTGCTGTAAGAAGTCTAACACACTTGTGCGTAATGCTGCGCAATGGATGCATTGGCACGTTTGGAAGATCTTGTAGATGGGAAAATTAGAAAGAAATGTGGTTTCAGGGATCAAATATTTCCTGGCCAAAGATGATGACTGGCCAAGATGCCGCTTTAGACTCCAAGCCTTGCATTCTGCTATAACCTAAAGGGATAAGTGGCAACACCTCCCTGCGGGTGCTGAAAGGCTGCTCCCCAGCCCCCAGAGTACAGCGAGTTTACCGCTCACACCCATGCAGCGCGGTGTCCGTCAGCTTCCTAAAGTGCTTTTTGCTGTGTGTTTTTTTTTTCTATGTTATTTATTATAGTATTTTTTTTTTTTTTGGGGGGGGGGGGGGGGGGGGTGAGGTCTTTATCATTGTGGGGGAAATCTCTCATTCATCCTGGTCTCGCGCCCTTCTCTGAATGTCGATCTGAACACACAGCCTCAGAGGAATATGGCGGTCTTCTGGCATTTAAAACAGCAATCAAGTTTTGTTTTTTAACAGATTACTTTAATGTGAGCAACATCTGTACTTTTACCTCTTATTTACAAATGTAATAAATGCCTCTGTGAAATTTTCCCAAAGTTTCTTTGCTTTTTCTTACTGGTTTCCATGTCACCATGATGAATAAAATGATCAGCTGACCCATTTTTAAGCCACATTAACATCCATGAGGTGCTTTGCATCGACCATTTATGGTTGAATCTGGGCGTGTAGAGGGCAGAACATGAGGCGGAACCTGGTACACAAACGTTCCGCTGTGATCTATGAAGGGAAATTGCGTGCTGGTGTATGTGTGTGCGCACATGGTTTTATAAATCTAAATTTTTGAATGGATTTTACTTGACAATTCTCTCAAGGCTGTGGTCCTCCCTGTTGCATCGTTTCCTACCACACTTCTATTTTCCAATCAATTTTCTGATATTCTGCTTGGATACAGAACTCTGTGAACAACCAGCTTCCTCAGCAATGACCTTTTGTGGCTTACCCTTCTTGTGAAGGGTGTCGATGTCTTCTGGACTTCTGTCCTGTCAGCAGTCTTCTCCATGATTGTGAAGCCTACTGACCCAGAGTGAGGGACCATTCAATGGCTCAGGAAACCTTTGCAGGTGTTTTTAGTTATCTAGATAATTAGGGTTTGACACCATGAGTTTCTAATAATGAACTTTTTCACAGTATTCTCATTTTCTGACACATTGAATGTTTGGTTTTGATTATCTGTAAGCCATAATCATCAGAATTACAAGAAACAAAGGCTTGAAATATGTCACTCTATGTAATGATTCTATATGAATATACGAGTTCCACTTTCTGAGATGACTGGCGAAAATATTGCACCTTTACACAATATTAAATATATTTTTCAGAGGTAACTGCAGAACAAAATATATAATTTGATCTTTATTTGTGTTTGTCTATTTAACAGACCTAAAACCTTCAATAGAGAGGACAGAATATTTATAACAATATATGTATTTCCCAAAAGTCAGGTAACTTAAATAGAATATAGAATGATAAATAAAAAACAATAATACATAAAAGTGTTTCCTTACACTGATGTCCCCTCCCGCAACACTTTCCACTTTACTGACTTCCACATTTTCTTTAATGGACTTGCTACAAACTCAGCATGAGATACCCCTCATGTTTGTCTATGCTCAGAGCCTAGCTGTTATAATAAATGCATGTTTTACATGAGGAACCACCTCCTACTTGGGACCAAAAGCAGCTTAATCAATCTTAAACTTATTACCAGCCTATTTCTCTCCTCTACTGAGAAATAGACAGTCACCACAGGGAGGACAGAGACAGATGCTTTGCAGCTGCTGCGGTCATTACCTAGCGTAGGGTAACTTGACCAACCTGCCAAGAAGCCCTCTAATGTTCGAGAAAATGAAGCCTCATTTAAGATTTACTACAATTGTGCTTTGATGTGTTTTTGTGTAATAAAATAACAATGCAATTTTGTGGATGGTTTAGTCTCTGTTTTTCTTACCACCACATAATCAATAGCTAGCTTTTTAAATAAATAAAAAAACAAAATCGGTCCTGGAGCTGTGAAGCAAGAGCCTTGAACCGTATTAGTAACTCTGTAAGGCTGTCCTTAACCACAGACTTTCTTTGACCTAAATTATAATGTCAATACATTATCATTTAGGGTCTTGGGGGGGGGGGGGGGGTAATAACAATACAACCAGTTCCCCATAGTTGTGTAAGATCTATTGGTGTCCTACAAGGCATTTGGCCACAAATAGTCCTGATATGCTGCAGTAGATTAGCCAGCAATTCCCAGTAAGATAAGGAGAAAAAAGGTGTCGGGAAATGGGCAGAGAGAAACCGTCATCACTGGAGGAAAAGTTACAGACCCACCTTTCCATCCATAATCATGGGAAATGTAAGATCCCTCACAAACTTAGTGGAGGAATTAACAGCACTAACCTAGCCTCAGAGGGCCTACAGAGAGACCAGTGTGCTCATGCTAACAGAAACCTGGCAAAAAGAGCTAATCTGAGGCACAAACGCTTTGCATTAAGGATATAGCGCTGCTAGCTGTAAATGTGATACTTTATAAGCTCCTGTGGAAATATTCAAAAATTTTTTGCGATAACACCGTAAGTCTGTCAGCATGCAAACATGGAAGCACCCTTTGACGTCATCCACATCGTTGGCAGCAATGGAAAAAGACTGCACCCCCAGGCCCTTTTTCTAATCTAGGGGACTTTATCCATGCATCACTATTCTCCTTACCTGACTCCGCCAGATGGATTTGCTCAGCATATCCATCTGGAAACCTTCCGTTGAAGTAATTTTGGGAAGGGGCGGAAATACTGGTTAGCTGATTGGCCTATGTTGGTGATAGACAGGCCAAATAAACCAATCAGATCAACGAAGCATATGACGTACTCGTCAACAGGCTTTGTCGCTCTGTTACGAGCGACGACGTAACACAACCACGTAACACAACCACAAGCCAAGCTACTCTTGCTGCTGCAGGTAAAGGCTCGTTAGCTCAGCAAAGAAAAACTCTGTAATTCCGATAATACTTGCTCGATAGCCACGCTAACGCTAGTTTCATCGGCTGAAGCCGCCATGTTCTTTAGACTGAACTGTCGCGTTTCTCGTTGCGTCACACTTCAACCCGCCTCAAAGCCAACGCTGATTGGACGTTCGTTTGGTGAACGGCTCCAAATTTTCTTTAACGGAAAGTAGCCAGACTGATCTGCGAGTGAAACCTTAAAAGCTCGTGAGATCAGGATGGTCTCACGAGGCTACTATTCTCCACCCTCCCTGTCGACACTATCCCACCGTGTGGATCAGTGCGGTCAAGTTGGCACGAGCGGTGGAACAAACAAGGTTGGTACCAATGAACAAAAATTGAGAGGTCAAGCAGTTTTGATGTCCTCGGTTTCCATGTCCTTTTATTTTCAATTCAAAAAAGTCCAAAAAGTGCAAGTGCAGTCAGTATGTGCATGGAGGTTAATGTTTTAGCTAGTAGCAGCAGAACAGCAGGTGACATTCTAGAAACTCCAACAATCCAGCTCACTCATGAATGAACAAGATGGCTTTTTAAAGGGCCCACACCCAACTAGGTAAAAAAAACACTTAAAACAACTAGGGGTGTACAAACATTAGTTCCTTTAAAACTAATGTAAAATTCCTCCAAGAAAAACCTACCAATGATTATGTAGAAATAAACCCACTAATTAAGTAGACAAAATTCTAAATTTTAAACACGATTAAAATAAATAATTCTCCAGCAATTCTAAAACCAGTGAATAAATCCCTCCTGCCTTCTTCACTTTTGGTCTGGCCCGTAAGGTTTCAAATAGGTGTCTGGTCTCTAGGGAATCTTTTTGCCAGACACCTGGACACAAGAAGAACGTTAGAAAAAAAAATACATTACACCACTCTAAAACCCTTTAAAACATACCACATACACTACACACTGACACTTAAAAGATATCACCAAAATCACATTCATCATTCTTATTTCTACAGGCTGGAACCTGGGGATGTGAAAATTAGTAAATAACTTTAAAGTGCAGTGTGCCATCCAAAGTGCTATGTGCATGTTCAAGCGTTTCAGGTAAGAGCTATGCTTCTACTTCACAGTAACGAACCGGGTCTTCGTTACACTCCCCCATCTTTAATCGGTACGTTACTTGCAACACTAGTGACAATAATTAACTAGACCTACTACATATAAACAGTTCTTCATCCCTCCCTCTCCTGAGGGACTCAAATCATAACCTGGTTCACATCCAGCCTGTCCATTAACCCCTTGTACATGGAGAACCAGTTCTAACACACACAGACAGTGAGGAAATGGTCTGAGGAGGCTAAAGAAGCCCAGAGAGATTGCTTCAGCGCCACCGTGTGAGATGAACTCTGCTAAAAGATTGCATCATGGATTAGATCATTTTCTGTGTGGACTCTACTGTGCTCTTCATGAAAGTCTGTTTCTCCAACAACAAGCACTAGATAAACAGTGACAAAAACTTTACTTAAGAAAAAATGTCTTTCTGGTCAGGAAATAAAGAATTAAGAGCTATGTAAAAAGAACTGAGAAAAGTACTAAACACAGAAAAAACTGCTACAGACATAAAATGGAGGATATACTTGCTGAAAAAAAAAATATCAAGGGCTGTTTGGAAAGGCCTGAAAACTAGCTCAGGTCTGAAACAGAACTCCCAGACTCTTGGTAACTTAGGCTGGGTGAATAAACTAAATCTGTACTTTGACATTTGACCAGCCACACGCCCCCCCCCCCCCCCCCCCCCCCCCCCCCAGCCATCCCAGTCTGCAACAGACTCCCTTATCTTGAACGACTGCCTGTTTTTCTGCCCAGTACTGCACATCTCTCAGTTCTCAGTCATTCGTCACATATGACTTAATGCACTCCAAGAAAAGGTTGGATTGTAATACTTTGTGGTATAAAGTTAGATAAGATTAGATAACATATTCCTTTATTGTCCCACAATGGTGATATTGTTTCACAATGAAAAAAAAAAACAAGCTAAACTAATCTAAAGTTAGTTCTAAGGCAACAGACAATGATATTATCAGAAAGGCAAGAGGCTATGTATTGCATAATTATTAATAATATGGCATTCTCTGGTTAAAAAAAGATGAATTGTTCAAGTCAAACAGTGTAAAAACTGTAGAGAAACACCAGGCTATTTAGAGAATGATCTGAGATAATGTAAAATTTGTATGACAGTACAGCAACACCTCAGAGTAGCTATGGTGTGTTTTCTGCTGCAATTAAGATTATTTTACAATTTTTTCCCCATGTTACTAGGATTACTATTGCCCTATACGGTCACATGAACGTACTTCTACAGCAGACTTGTAATTTGCAAATTCTCACTCACTCTAATTTACTTCTGATCTTATGGGTTTAATACTGAGGCTAATTATTTAAAAGATTAACAACCCCACATGGCAGTATGATAAGAAAACAATAACTTAATCTTAAGACATTTAAATTGCAGGAAGAATGTTGTGGCATTCAAAAACTGTATGTGGATTAATTCAAGACGTATGAACAGTGAGAAAGTAAGACAAAATAAAATATGGTATACATGGATTCCTCCACCATCTAGAGATGGAGTCAAATCCCAATATGATTGGCTTCCAATAGATGTGACACACTAGAGATGGACTGATTTCTCAAAACAGATTTAAAGTTATTGAAGAAGTGGGAACACACAGACTAGACTTTTTCCACCATCGGCAGAAGATGGTAGATGCAGCACAAAGCTGTCTGTGAACTGTTTGAGGATGGATGCAGAAATAAATGTCCTGCAAACTGACTGAAACACTGAGATCAGAGTATTCACATAACTTATATATACACATCTAGCACAAAAATCCATTTTGAAAGGTCTAATTTATGATGTTCCTGATTGGGGACACTAATCAGATATTCTGTTGGCTCTCACAAGTTGTGACAGGAGCCTGTCAATGTGATGGCAGTTTAGCATTTTAATATGTAAAATAAAATCACTCCAGCAGTCCCTGAATTACTTATGTGCATAAAAAGTATTTGGGCAGTCAACATGCTACTAGCAGCAGACAGAAGTGAGAGTTCTTTGCAGAAATAATAAGACAAGTCATAAGGCCAAGTCAAGCTAAGGTGCAAGTAAAAATGGGCACTGCTGAAAGGCTAAAAAAACTTAATTAACTTATAACACTCCAAGTACTTTGGATTTTAACACTTCTGACTTTGGATAAAAGCCATTTTTCAGCCTGAAGTGTGTAGCTACAGATCAGTGTTGCGCCTAAACATTGGCTGCAGATTATTAGAGCCGTATGAACATTCGTTGTTTTCAACAGATACTATAAAAATCTCAAACCCTATCTGAGAATAAAATGCTAAGGTGGAAAAAACTGCAATATACAATTTGTTTGATCAAAAGTTGCTATTGTTCCATCTCCAACTGATTTTGATTAGCAATTATTGTGGACAACCTAACAGCCCCTCCGTTGTTTTTTTTCTACAACACAGTTGCTTCTGTCTGCTGTGGGTAAGACAGTGACTGCTCATTAGTACTTAATTAAACAAATGTTACTTAAACAGCTTTCGGCAAAGATTATTATGTTTATACAAATATTAACATGGTCAATTAAAAACAGTTTTTCACATTGAGAGCAGGAACACTTGCAAGTCAACTGTGTGTTGCTTTTGTGATTGCTCTTTCAGTTCAGAGTTGCATCACGCATTAATCTAGTTTATTGAAAGCTTATTGTGCTGCTGTTAGGGAGGTACATTGTGTTGGATCTAATAAAGATTCAACATTTACTTTTTTCTCCTGAACTGTGTCTGATTGAAGATTTTATTTATGTTTAGAAAACGGTAGATGGTAGGAATCTTGGTCTTAACAGTTGTTCCGCACTTTGACCCATAGCAACCACAAACTCCAATGACTGTATTTGGAATGTTAGACTAAAAAGAGGTGCATAATTGTGAAGTTAAAAGGCAAAGAAAAAATATTAATACATGATTAACAAACAAAAATATTAAGAGTGACATACATTAGTATTTACTTTGTGACGATTCGAGCTTTGAACTAAAACCCCACTACCCACATCCTCCTTAAAGCTCAGACTAGCTGGGGTTCTAAAGACCTCTGAATCTAACGAGTATTACCCTGATTAGAATTCCTGTGAGACCTTTTCAGCTAGATAAGTAGGATACAACTGATCTACTAACCACCTCACTCCCAGGGCCACACCCTTCTGCAGTGGACAGGTCAGGCAGCCTAGTAGCCTGAAGCCACCTGATCGGCACTTGTTACACGATCAGTATTTTTTAAAGACTCAAAAGTCCCTAAGGTTGTTGTTTTAAATTTTGGACTACAGGTAAGCTTTTAAGACCTCCAAAATATATCCCTAAAAGGTATCCGGTGCAACCAAATGCCTTCAAAAGTCTTCTGATAGATCACCTTTGTGTATTTTTTTTCATACTACTTATACTGCTGCTGTCAAGGCCTGACAGCTTTTTTAGAGGGCATTAATGATTAGAGTATATCATAAAGGAAGACAAAGGAAATTCCAAAGCTTCAAACATCTCAGAGTATTGTTCAAACAATCATCGGATTGTAGAAAGAGTTTAGTACAACTTTCAACATACTGAGACATTGTCATCAGCCAGAGCTGAGAGACTAGATATGAAGAGCATTAATCAAAGCAGCAGCTAAAAGCACATCA
The DNA here is from genome assembly GCF_011125445.2 of Fundulus heteroclitus. Classification (NCBI taxonomy): domain Eukaryota; kingdom Metazoa; phylum Chordata; class Actinopteri; order Cyprinodontiformes; family Fundulidae; genus Fundulus; species Fundulus heteroclitus. Next base: position 30,448,912 of record NC_046382.1, on the reverse strand, counting down.
TGAATCGGAAACACAATGAAATAGTCATATTTTAAAATTTCCTTTAACCTTCACCCTTTAAGATAAAAAACATGGTGGGCCACCCTAGTGGGACCTACCACCACGCATATCAAGCTTTCTGGGATGGAAACCCTGTATTTGATATATCAATGACTGATTTTGGATTTGTGTCACCTCCTGCCCTTTTCAGTGGGAACAAGGAAAAAGGCTCATAAGGAAGAAGAGAGAGGGACAAAAGCAGGAGATGGAATGTCCATTAACAACAAAAATTCAATTACTCTCTACCAGTTAGCAAACGCTGCGGGTCGGGGCTCTCCTAAGATTATATTACCCTGGTTAAGGCTCTCAACTGAGCATGCTGAACCCATTGTGAAACATGGAGGTGGAACTGTCATGATGTGGGGTCAGTTTCCACAGCAGGGGCAGGAAAGCTGGTCAGAGTTTATGGGAAGATGGACTGAGCCAATTACAGAGTGGCACTGACAGAAAACTGTTAAAGGCTGATAAAAATAGAAGAGTTAAACTGTCCAACAGGATATTGACCCTAAACATAAAGCTAGAATTATAAATGTTAATTAAGCTCACATGGTTTAGATCAAGGCACATCTATTTGTTCTGATCACCTAACAAAAATCCAGACCAAATTTAAGACCCAAAAAACACAGATGTTGTCATAGTCCTTACAGCAAAGGAAGCCTTTTCTGTTAGCAAGTTTGCCTTTTACTGAGGGAAAACAACAGTTAAGCAGCAGTAATGAACTACCCTTCAGCAAGTTCTAAAAGCTAGATTAAAGTCAACAGAAGTAGGACTCAATGAAGCAAGAGCAGTATGAACTACTGTGTAAAAGAGACAAAGCAAATGCTGTTGAATAGAGAACAGTGAAAACTGAATAAAGGTGAAAAAAGCTAAGAGATTCTTTTAGTCAGTGATAGGATTATGATATAATTCTGTTCCCTTCTATTTCCCTGAATTTACAAAGGGCAAAATTACAAACGGATTCATTGCATTTAAGATAGAGCAGTGTCCCGTTTCCCAAGGACCAAAAGTAGCATGAGAAGAAGTTTGTGTCTGTTCCTCAGGGATGTAATTATGCGACATCTTCTCACAAAGGAAAATCTAAATATGGGTTTAAAATGTACAGTGATAAAACCTTTTATGCCTGATACCAGACTGAATTATCTCCCTTGACGTCCTCTATTACACCAAGCTACAGTTTGCGTACAAGTGCAAGAAAAGCCTTTTTTACAGCTTGAATACATTATACTATATACTCCTAATATGGATCACTGTTTTGCCTGCAAAATTTAAAGTAAATGCCTTAAAAGCATGACTACATTAGGAATCCTCTATTTTTCACAGCACTAATCTTTAGTCTTGGGAAGTGGAGGCCTAGCGGTTAGAAATGTGTGCTTGCGCTCTGAGAAAGCTGCAATAACCCAGTTCGATCCCCATAGTTGTCGTGGGTGCTGTAAAAAAATAAAATAAAAATAAAAAGCTGCCCACTGCTCCCTAAGGGATGGGTTGAATGCAGACGACAAATTGTGTTGGAATGTACAGTTGCAATTACAAATTAAGCTTGCTTTCTTTATTATTGGAATTGTTTACAGATTTAAGACAGTTTTCCGTTACATGTCTAAAGGTGTTTGGCAGTTGCTTCTGCTCCAATAGATTTTTTTTCCTCACATTTTCCTGTCATTATCAAAATTATTTGTAATTGCTAAACACCAAGATAATTAGAGAGAGAAGGCCAGATTGTGCAGATATCATGTTTTTGTGAGTTTCTGATTCAAAACGTTTGGGTTAAATGGAGGAAAACCTGTTGATGTGTTTTAAGGCAACACTTCAAACAAACTTCTTTTTTTTGTGTGTATTAATGAAAGAAAACAGACAAGTAAAGAAACATGGACATTGTAAATCCAACAGATCCATCGGTACATTTTCCAGATTTTGTCCAAAAAGATTATATATAGGCATAAATACCATGGGAATGTCCAGTCTACTCCGGGATGGATGGAGATAGGAGAGGAATGTGTTTTGGTAAAAGATGTGTTTAGCGACCTCAAAATAAAGGCAAAAGACAAAGTGAAGATCATTGCTGAGGTTGGTAGGAGTGTGTCATTATCTAGAATGAAGTGACTTCTATACCAGCTTGAGCTGAGAGACCACTCAGAGAGAAAGAAGCCATTGCTCCAAAAGAAACATAGAAAGGCAGATTACTGTCTGCAAATGCCCTCAGGGACAAAGACCTTAATTTATGGGCCTGTGGTCTGACATAACTAAACACAACCACTGTGTTCCCTGCACAGGTGGAGGGAAGCTGTGCTTATTTTTTTTATTTATTCATACCAACAGGTGTAGACTAGAGTGGAACCTGGTGGTGCAGGGCCAAGCAGGTGGAATAGGGTAGAACTGGTGTAAAAAGGGCCAAAAATGTGTTTAAAAGAAATGAGAAAAGTAAATAAATAAAGATTATACAAGCAATATATATGGACAGAAATAAAGAGAAACCAAAACATGAAAGGTGAAGCTAGTACTGATCTAAACTGTGGCTTCAGGGAAAAAACTTACCATAATTAGCTAGTAATATGTTGCTTTTTTATTATTGATCAGTTAGAGCAACTCTATCAAAGATTTTCGTTCAGAGACAACATGGGCAAAGTTAGGTGTTGAATGAATTCTTTTTTATTTATGAATTAAAAAAATAAGATAAAAAAAGGAGCAGGAGTCAGCAACGTCTGAAAATTTAGCAGTGTCATAACTCCCAGTATATACAGTATGTTATGTTCATTTTTCCCCATTACATTTTTTGAACATTTACATCACAGTATTTATTACTGAACGGTGTAGTAAGACACACCTCAGAACAGGGGTAAAAGACGGTCTGTGGGGGCAAGAGACCAAAGCATTGCAGTTCCATTTTATATAGAACACTACCAAATGATTTAACTTTGAAAATAAAGTATTTAAAAGCATAATTTGTCCCCTATGAAATTTAGAGTTCTGCTAACTTCTCCTTTTTTTTTAAAGGTCTATATAGCAAAGTTTGAGTTTTTGATGAGTTGTCTAGAGTGGCACTAGAACGGAGGGGGCAATCACCAGATAAAAACATTTCTTGTCTGTCAGATGTGCCTTTAATAACTTTTCTATTGTTTTATCCCTGCTCAGTCAATGTTGGTGCCACCTGCTTGCTTCTGAGAATGGGGAGACTTTTTAACATGCTTTATGAGTGAGAACACCAAATTTTGTCCAACCCAATAATGTTGATGATTATCTGCATTTTGGTCGGTTGGGTGGCTCCAAAAGGAGTCTCACCCAGGATGCTATTTATACAAAAAATGTCACTGATGCAGCATTAAATCATTAAAAACATATTCTCCAGTTATGATTCATGCATTAAATAGAACCAGATGATCCCGATACATAAAACCAATTTAAACTCAAATAGATTGAATTTAGTAAGATTTTAATTCCTTTAACTGTCCATTCTGTTATTATTGATTCATTATCAATACATTCGAGCTATATTTTATATACTTCCTTACTTCAGTGACATGGGAAAGCTACACATGATTCATTACGTTTCTTTAGTTAGTTTGAAACTTTTCCACCCACATCAAAAGCTGCAAGACAGATTTAAACTGAGGACTCATCACACTTACACATGTTTTAATGAGGTTTGGGCAGTTTTTTTTTTTTTCTTGTGCAGGCCATGGTTATGTGAAAAAACTAAATTAACTCTGCAAAGCCTAACATCTAGAATGCTGTTAGGTCAGAATACAATGCTGAAGCAGATTGAGCTGAGTAACTGAGTAGTACTAAGTAACATGGAGAGCTGCCTTTAAGTGGCGAAGATTGTAATTAGAAGTGTTATGTTATTCTGCTTAGCAGAATTTTATTGTAATTTCTCGTCTTTAGGTGTCACTTGTATCTCTGTCTGATGTTATATAACATTTGCGAACGTAGTCCTAAACTTGTCTTATGACGATCAGTCTGTTTCTATTTTATTCCAGCCTGAATTCTACTTCACTCAAAACAAAATCATGCTGCTTTCTGCACCGCGGCGTGGGGTGGAGAGAAGAGCACCGTGGTGCTCTGCTTTCAGCAGCAGATCATTTCAGACAGTGCTCATATATTCATCAGATGAGACAGCATTTAGACATAATACATTTACGGCTGATGACAGCATTGTGGCCACCACCATCAGTGGTGTTACAGATGTGTCTTTCAAAATCAGTTTATTCAAAAACTCGGACTTGAATTTACTTCAGTAAACGAATGAATAAATCACAGTCTTGTATTGGACTGCGGTGGAGTTGGTATTAAGTTGAAAATATTGGATATTTAGGCTCCGCAGCTTTGGGGGCCAACGAGCAGACAGAGAGTGGCAGCCCCAGAACAGCATCCCTGTATCGCTTCGAACAGGAAGTAGTCTCCGCCGAAGCCGTGAAGCACCAATATCCAATATCCAACACAAAACTACCTTCACCATGGTTTGACTTGGGGTTATAATTGTGTGGTACCTCCCCATCAATAAACTTCAGCCACTCTGATTCTCTCTGAATCGTTTTTGAGCAGCCTCAGACATAAAAGCTCCCCTTTTCAGTAGCCATCCTCTGCTCGAGTGAAGCAGTCAGACATGCTAGCCCAACTCACACCATAAAATGAGCCGGCTGATGCATCAGCTGGGGGGGGGGGGGGGGGGGGGGGAGGAGAGAATGTGTGGTAAGGGGGAAGGCTATTTGCTTGATGTTGTGCTCTGATTGGAGAATATGAATTACATAGAAAGATAAACTGCTTTCTGATCTGACTGTTTGTGAGCAAAGAAACAAAGCTGACCGCCCATGAGCAGATCCTTTGGTATCCATTCTTGAGATTCACACGGCTTTATTAGAGCACAACAGATCATATTATTCCCCTGAAAACCCCAGAATGTTTTTTTATTTATTGTTGTTTTCCCTTTAAAAATAAGCCTAGGATATGTTTTCTCATCCCATTTACTTAATTTTAAACACACATTTTATATGGATACCAGCTCCATAGCAAATAGGATGTCTGGTTCCTTCAGCAACTGAGATTGGTAGAAACAAGGTGACTACAAGTATCAGAGTGGTGAATGAGGAAGTTATTGATTCTACTGATGTTGTAGTGTAGACCTTACTACACAGAATCATGGAAATAAAGTAAAAAAAAACCATTAAAAATAGGCTTCAGCTTAAGGAACCAACAATAATCATTTTACAAGTTGTCTCTACATCAAATAGCTCTCTAACAGCTAAGTTGGTTTTTTTTTATTTCTCCAGGGGAAAAAAGGGATGACTTTCTTATAAACCTTAGTGGGTAGTTAAAGGTACAACTCTGTCTTTTAAAATGCAGATACAAACTTTCTTGTTTAAAATATATGCAATGAAAATAAACATTCAACTAAAAGCCTTTTCATTGTGTGTTGTCTTTTTTTATTGGGGCTTCATTTTAATGGTTCCATATGCTTTATTAATGGTTTTATCTGTAAAAGACACTTAACAATACACTTTATCTATATGTTAGCAATTTGACCGTTTTTATTTACTACTCATATTTTAAGTGTCACCATGTAACAGTGGGGCCTTTTTGCCAACCAGAAGGAGACTGAGAGTGAAGCAGACGCTTCTGACATCACACTACAAAGGGTCCGTTTTCCCCGGCCATTAGCATTTCCACTGTCGTCTCCTTTTAGTCATCCTCATCTCATTTTCATTTACAAAAATAAAAACATTGCTAACGCATGCATTCATTATTCAGCTAATCCTCGTCAGGTTTTCTTGAAGGCAAGGAAATGCAAGGCAAGTTTATTGATATGATGTCACAACATGGAACAGTTTTAAGATATTGCAGATATTCAGTATTATTTCAATATTCAGTATTAGTATTGACTCTAATTACAAACAACTGAGTGTAAGATGTTCTATTCTGCTTTTATTTGTTATCAGAGAACCAGACAAAAGAGTTAAAGAAAAGGAATGTGTAGCAACAAGGAAACTGTTTCAGAAAGTATGCAGACAGAGCTATTGATCTGCAGATGGTAAAACAGACATCTAACTGGTGGGACAGACGGGCAGGTAATTAGCCAAACAGACCAACAGAAAACAATGGTGTTATAAAATGATGCCAGCCTACAGCTATTAAAAAAGGAGGTTACAAGACAGCTTGTCAAAGGCTTGACAGCAAAACAGTTATAAAGAAAAGCTTTAGCAAAACAGATTGTCATGCACATGGTGATCCAACCTGCATGACAGATGTATGAAGAGCCAGCACTTAAGATAGTCAAGGAAAAAAAAAGTAGTTGACAAGACAGATCATCCTACAGAGCCGCAGGTGCTCCTCAATGGTGCATTTCCCTTTTTTATTATCTACCCATCATGATGGTGAGAACGCACTTCTCCAAACTGTCAGAAACAATGAAAAGACAAAAGGGCGTGTAACTGTGTACATTGCATTGACACTCACCAGACCCTTTATAAGGTGCAATGCAGCCAATCACAACGCAGCAATGCAACACGTGCAGGAGAAGGATTGTTAAAGTTCAAACCGAAGTTTTAGGATGGGTAAGAAAGAGGATTTATGTGACACTGAAGGTGATGCAATTGTTGGCTCAGGAAGGCTTTGCCTGAATATTTTAGAATCTGCTGATCAACTGAGATTCTCCACAGCCCCCTCTCAGGTCTACACAGCAGGAAAGAAAAGAACATTTCCAGTAAACCACAATTGTGTACACAAAAATGTCTTGCTGATGTAAAAAGAGAAGATGTAGACAGGTTTGAGATGATAAAAAGCTCTAATAAACACTCGTTTAAGCTAAGGAATGCAAAAGACAGTCTCTAACTGCACAATACATCAAATCTTGAAGCAGATTGGCAACGGCCACTCTGGGTGCCACACCTGGCAGCTAACAACACAAAACTGAGTCTACAGTTCATACAGGCTTGCCAAAATTGAACAACAGCGCCAACAATGGAAAAAAAACATTGCCTGGTCTGATGAGTTTCAAATTGAGCAGCAACAATCAGGTGGTAGTGAAAGGATCCATCCTGCCTAATGTTAATGGTTACGGTTGGTGGTGGTGGTCTAATGGTGTGAGGGAAATTTTCTTTATAGATTTCAGGCCCTGTAGTTTGAACTAAGCATCGTTTAAACATCTCAGCCTTCCTATCATAGATGGTCAGCTGCTCTTTATGGGTCAGATTAATGTGGCATCTTCCAGCATATTGATGCATCATATCATAAAGCTTTTATCATCTTAAACAGATTACTTGAACTTGATTGTTAGTCTTACTTAAAAAGGGGAGCTTTGAGATAGGCCTGTACTTCTGCAGTAGTAATTTGTCTAACTTGTTCTTTTTTTCCCCACTCCTGGAGTCTTCCATAGGCAATTATATTGCCAAAAGGGGGTTCAACCCGGTACTAGCACTACGTATATGAAATAAAGTGAACAGCTGGTATTGATTTACATCCTGAACTGTCTTTCTGTCCAAACAAAACTTTGATCATTCAAGTGCAATGAATTAAATTTACATTTCTCCTAGATTACACTCTTTCAAGTAGGACAAAGTTTAGCTAGTAATCAAAATACTAATGTGACCAAAGGCAAAAACAATATTTAGTGTTCATACTTTTGCTCCATTTCTAATAATTAGTATACCCACAGCATTTTGAGCCTCTCCAGTGTAGTTCAAGAAAGGTCTGTTCCACAGAGATGTCATGGTATAAATAACACCACCAGTGGAGGAAATCTAAGAATAGACCCGGTTCTGGAGGGAGAAACACTCACAAAATAAGAGTGCCACAAATTAGCTAATTGGGGTTTAAATGGACTCTTTATAAAGGCCTTATGCATGCCAAATACAGCAACGAGATCATGTTTTTTCCTCACCCTTTTTAAGTGATTTATCTTAAAATGGTGAAAACATGGGTGCGAGCCTCTGTGGATGATATCTATATTTTTTATTTCCTATAGTTTCTTATTCTGTGTAATCTGCAGATATTGGCCTACTTTGAGATTTCAGCAGAGGCCCATTCTCTGCTGGCAAACACGACGGTTTTGGAACATTTTCAGTTAAAGCGAGTGGCTGAGGGTATACAAAATTCATGTTTACAAGAAACATTCAGCATTTGATTGCATAAGTCGACTTTACTTACCATAGTCACTCTCGTAAAAGATGATAAACTTTTGCCAGTGAAACTCTGAGACAAGGGTAAGCAGGACGTCGTTGATACGAACAGGTGGACGGGCAGCCAGTGTGTAGCTCTCTCCATCTGGGCTGGGGTTGAGCTGGCAGGCGGTGCGGGGTCCACCATCTCCGTTTCTTTGGATGAAGAGGTGGGGGATGTGCATTGCATCTGTTAGAGACTGCAAGGCACTCGCAGCTGCACAACCCGTAGACGTAACCAGAGCAAGGATCCCCTGGTTCATTAATTCACACGCTAGACAGAAGAAACGAGATAAGAGTGTTAGGAGCACAGATTGAATAAACAAAAGGGAGGAAAAGCTCAAAGAAAGTCACAATTCGGCATGGGTCAGTTGCTGGCATCATGGTATGCTATGGTTTTAAAGAGTTATGGTCTCAAAACCAAAAGTATTTCATATTATTATTGTGGTTTAAAGTCCTTTAATGTGATGCCAGATGCATCAGTAAACACAAAAGCTGTGGTTTTTTTAGCAGTAAAACTATAGCTAAAGATTGTCTCACAGCAAGTACATTGCAAAGATTCAACACAAATGCCTTTGATATTTACAACTGTGAAATACATTTTATTTTGTTGTTCTGTCACTAAAGGTGACGGGAGAGGAGATAAGTAATAGCTGTAGCCAGCCCTGTTCTTCTGGTTCTAAATTACTTCAGTGTTTACTCTGTGAAACTGAATTACACCCACTTCAAAGTCAGAGGAACTCGGTAACATCCATGGGTATCAAAGAGTTAAAACATGAGACACCTGTCTCAATGGAGCATAAACCACACACAGCAGGGCCTTGCTTCGCTACTTAAAAGTTGTTGACAATCTATGTGGAGCCCGGCTGTTTTTAATTTTACTTCACAAAATGAAACATTTACACCATAGTGTAAACAGACAAGAAGTTGAAAATCCTTTACACTTAATGTTAACAGAACATATAACGCTTAGCTCTTTCTCTCTCCACAAAACTTAATATAACATTTCATTGGTTATGGAAAAAAATACAACCTCCCTAACAGGGCCTTTTCATAGCTAAACATCTACCTTGGTAATTGGTTGTTACCCTTTAAAAAGCAGTGGAAACAAGGGGAGTTAACAATGGCCCTGGTTACTGGAAGAGTTTCCCTTTATTAAAGTAACACTGTTTTAAAACCACAGCCTGCAAGGCACGAGTAGGTCTGTTGACCCCTTACTGCCTTGTTAAAAAAATCATCATTTGTGCTGTCAAGCAGAAGCTAAATTTAAATATATCATGTACAAAGATAATTTAGAGATGATACAGCATTGTGTATAAATGGTCATGCCAGTCATGAAAGACATTTCCAGTCTCGCGGGTGTTGCTAAACAAGCCTTTGGCAATGAATTGCAACATCATTTTCTAAAAAAAAAAAAAATCCATTCTGGTCAATCAACACAGTAGTTCAATTTCAGCTTAATAATATAAAATTGCAACTGGATGTAGATCCCACTCGGACCACTAAAGAGCAGAAAAGTGCTTCCACTACAATTCTTTCCGTGGAATATAAATGTGGCAAGCCCTTTTACTCACATTATGCCAGTTTGTTGACACACATAATGAGAAAAAAAATACATCAGTTATGTGGAAAACCACAAGTGTCGTATTTTAAGCCAGGGCTTTTTACTGTTTTTTTTTTTTTTTTCAGGATCAGGAATCGCATGTCTTCTCTGTCTTTACAGAGAGCTGATTGGGTGAACTAGCTTTCAATCTATTGGTTGTGCAGGTATAAAGGCTGACGGACATTTAGAGAGGATTTTGTAATGGTAGTCTGAATGGGCAGATAGCCTGGCTAATACATTAAGATCAGCTTGTTATACTTGCTACTCTATTAAAATGAAAAACTCATACAAGACACATATGTACTTGAAATCTATGCATACATTTAGTATTAGCACTAATTATTATAACTTTAAAAATCAATATGTCATACAGGTTTACCAACAGAAGGAATAATTTCTAATCTGTTTCTTAAACAAAAGCAGTCAGGAAATGTTATTCAATTTTGGTTTGTGTGAGTTTTGCTATAAAACCACAAGGGGTTACCATAGCATGACACTCATATCAGTCAATGTTCAGTGGTGGGGCAAGAAAAACATAAAAAAAATTACAAGGAAAATAAACTTGTTCTCAGGATTAGATAACATTGTTAAATGAGTACGCTAAAGCTGGTTATTAGTGGATCCCACTGAGAAATTGAGGATTACATTGAAGCCTCAGCATGTGGGAGGCAAATCACAGAGAATGCATGGAGTTTAAACTGTAGTTGCATCCTAATATCTGCAGATAAAGGGGTTTGGGGGGGGGGGGCATAATCTAATCCTTGTCTTCAGACAACCAGGGAAGAACCTCTTGAAGACAATAGATGAATAAGAGCTGCAAAAGTTCAGGCAAAACAGAATGGAACAAGATGTGTGGGAGGACTCAAACAAAGATCCAGAATATGTTAGTGGGATGAAAGAGCTGGGATGACCAGCAGAAGCCTCACACAAGTCTAATCTAAATGCTATCTCCATGATCTTCACTGTCCCCGGCTTTCATGTACGTTGATGGTAAAAATGAGTAAACAGGAAGGGATTAAAATTGCAGATGCATGTTTGTATTGTCCAGTAGGTTCCTGGGATTGTAACATTTTGATTTGTAAATCTCTTTTATGTGTGTCAACAAGCACAGTGCAAAATGCCAGATACCTTTCTAAGATGAAAATTTGAAACCAACATAGATTTAACAGAATAACAGGCCTGTTTTATCAGAAGCTAAACAACTCTCAAAACTACAACTGTTTACTTTGTTCTTTTTTTGCTATATTTTTTTAAAGATCAATGTTTATACTTTGTGTTACAATAGCTTTTGTAAGTTTAGCAAAGCAGTATATTTAGTTTTCTTTCAATACACAAGACATTTTACGCTGTGTTTGCATAACCTTTTTCAAGAGTGTGTAAACTATAAGGAAATACAAATGTATTTTTTTTCAGCACACACTAACAGGCAAACTTACTGCAAAAGGAAAAGTTATGGGAGTCAAACTATGAGTTTCTTCTCTAAAATGAATAGCATATTACTCCTCTGAAGGGATTGTCCACTACTTGCAAATGAAAGCCAAATAAAAAAAAATATTGCCATAATTCCCTTACAAGTATTGGTACTGCTTGAACCTTTAAAAACTTTGTCAATTTATAAATACAAACTTCAATGGGTTTCAGAAGGATATTATGTGATAGACCAACACAAAGTAGTGCAACGTGTGAGAAAAAAATTGCACTTTCTAAATAAACAACAACAAAAATCTGAAATGTATGGCATGCACATATTTCCATGCCACCAGACTCCCTATCAAGTCTTTTGTATTTAGCTCTGTCCATCTTCCCATCGACTCTGATCAGCTTCTCTGTTCTCTACTGAGCAAAAGCATTCCCACAGCAAAATACTGCCATTTCACCATGGGGTGGTCTTTTCAGTTGTGTGTAGTGTTACTTTTCTACCAAAGATGTTTTTTCTGGACTATAAAGTTAAAAGTTGACATCTTCTGAGCAAAACGCATTCTCCTATATGTATATACTGTCTTCTACAAGAATATATCTATTGTTTAAAATTAAATTAACATATATGTTACTATCCATCCGAGGGGTGCTGATGCCTATCTCCAGCATTTCCTGGACAGATCGCCAGTCTGTCGCAGGGCAACACAGAGACAGACAGGACAAACAACCATTCACTCACACACTCACCCCTAAGGACAATTTAGAGAGACCAATTAACCTAACAGTCATGTTTTTGGTTGCACTGTGGGATATATATATATATATATATATATATATATATATATATATATATATATATATATATATATATATATAGTAGATCCAGAATATTTTATATGTTACATCAAGTTCCCAATTCAGGCAAATAAACTACAAAAGCTTAGAAGACATCGTACACCAGCTATGTTCCTCCTGCTGCTGTCACGGTATTCTACCCACAGTTTTCTTCAAGAAAGTTTTGCCTGTCATAACTTTTGGTTTGACTCAGATAATAAACACGTCACTTCTTTCGGGGGCCCGTTCTTCATACGTCGGTAACTCAGTTAGCTGGATTTGATTGTTGACGATTTGGCATGATCTTGAATTGTTCGGTTCTTCGAAACTCATCGTGGACTTGCTGTCATAGCAACATCTGTGCCAGCTTCAACCTGCTCAAGAGCAGGCTTATTTCATGTAAACAGGATTAGATCGCAGCTGTATAAGCGGAGGAGATAGGGAAGTCTGTCGTAGCCATGTCCATTTTTACGACAGCAACCTGTTGCGGAAGGTGCAAGAATAATTTCAGAGCTTTTCGAATTAATCGCGTATTGCGCAATAGACAGGATCCTTTAGCGCAGCGCCACAGTGTAATTGTAGAGAGATTTCTCTTGGTGGCTGTTATAAACAGACAAACACATCATTTAACAGTGGCTTTTAAAGAGGAAAAAGTGGTGTTAGAGCCATAAATCTAAAATATTTAAGTTATTTGTATGATGGTTTGCTTTTTATTTTTATCATATTCAATAGGAAGATTTGTTCAGGCCATTTTATTGTGAAGTCTAGTTTTACTTTGAATGGATTGCTTCCTGTCGAGCCGTATATTGTATTAGAAAAAACTATGGATGGATTATCTAGCCACGGAGCAATACAGTTTTACCATGTAAACTGTGTATGACTTGGAAAAGGAAAAACTTATTTTTTTATAGATAAAGAATTTTTTTGTTAAAATTCCCAGTTTGCACGCGTCCTTTACTTCCAGTGTCTAATGAATGACACTGAAATTTGGATCTCTTGACATAACAAGTGCCTTTTTAAAATAAAGTATAATAATTAAAGGCTACCATTTTATAGAATATTCTTGTATTTCACTTTTACTTGTCCCCATTTTGTAGTGGCTCCCGGGAGGCTCTGATATAAAAGAACAAAGTAAAAATGAAATTATTAAAATGCAAAAATTTATACTGTAGAAAGTGATAGAAACATCTACCAAGGACAGTATTTACACATTAATTTGTCTGCTGCTTTTTTCCAGCCCTCTCTCCTGGCTTTAACAGATTTTGAGGTATTTTAATTAATGACTCAAATTCGGCATAACCTTCCATTAAAAGCTCGTGTTCTGCTTGGGATAAAAACTGTGGGTGTTCTTTGGCCATGCTGAACAGCCAACAGCAGCGTTGCTGATCATTGTTTCTACTATCGACACATTTCCCCTTTTAAACAAACGCATGAACGCGCAGTTGTCTCAGATAACTCAATCCAGCCATACTAATCATAAACATCAGGTGTGTTCAAAGAACCCAATTATTATGATTAGCCGGATGAAATCATCTTGGATGTGTCATTTGATCTCGGATGTTTTAAGCAACGTATGAAGAACGGGCCCCGGGTGTTTGCCCCCAGTCCCTAAAAACAGCAATTATCAAATCACTCCTAAAAAGCATAATTTAGACAAATTACAACTGCAGAACTACAGGCCCATCTCAAAGTTCCCCATTTTAAGTAAGACTATTGAAAAAGCTGTGTTTCAACAATTAAGTACCTTCTTAACAATGAGCAGCCGTGTTGACGTTGTCCAGCCAGGTTTCTATGCTCACCACAGAACCGAGACCGCCCTTGTCAAGGTGTTCAGTTACATACATATAAAAATTGACTGTGGAACAACCAGTGCTGTCATGATTTAGGTTTTTGTTTATTTATTTTGGACTTTTTTTGGATCAGCCTTCACCTCTCAGCCACTATCCAATCAGCTCAATATCCTTCCAGCCAACTCCTTGCTGTTAATCAGATCCACCTGCTGCACTAATTAGTGAACTCTGGTCACCTGTCTACATTTGTCTGCCTCAGCCAACTCATCCCTGCCAGAACTTTTCTTCTCGTCTTGTCCGGTGTGATGTGCCTTGCCTCGACCAGATCCTGTGTGCTCAGCCAGCTGGACTCTTCAGTTAAACGTTGCCTGTGTCTGCGTGCTGCAGAGGTCTGCATGTTTCCCTGTGAGTTCCAGCTGCTTGCTCCGCCCGTTCTGGTGGTTCCCCGGTCCACATCGCCTGTTCCGTCACTACCTGCATCTTCCGGTCCCCTGCTCATCCCTGCCTGCCTGCACCATCTGGCATAACTTATCTGTTCAAGTCTGGTTCTGCTTGTCTGCCTCACCCGCCACGATTCATCCTTCACAATGAACATTTTTAAAAGAAACGTAACTATATAAAAGTTTTTACAGTTTTCATCCAGGACGTGTGGGTGTCTGTAAAGATGTTAGCTACTCTTTTGCTGGCCCTAGACCTTTGCCAGGGAAGGTCAGCCAGGATAATCGTCTCTATAGACCTAATTGCTTGTTGCAGTTTGGACCTGTGGATGAGCCAAATCACACAATGATGGACAAACACAAAGTAGACTGATTAACTGTGGTGTAGAAGATGACAGGAGGATGTTGTTTGTTCACTAATATTCTCTACCAAATCTCTAAGGCCTTCACTAAACAGCTGGATTCACAGAGAGATTAAATCACTGAGATAAGCATATCTATGAATTTGTTATATTTGGTAACTTATTTCAGTGTGGAAAATTTAATGGGGGCTGTATTAGAAATGCACATCACATTTTTTAGTTAGTTCTTTACTTGAAAAAACATGTATGCTTCCACCTCCAACTTTACAGATATGCACTGCTTTGTTTTGGTGGTGAGATGGGAGGAGATTTGATTCTTTAATAGTGGGTAGTGGGAATGAAGGAGAGCTAGGGCTCTGTTGTGGTTGTGAGGAAGAATGAATGGCAGAGACGGCAGACTGTTAAATGTGACAAAGATAATTTAATCTGCTGACTGAAAATGCAAGACTAAATAAAATCACTGAATCATTACGCTAGAAAGTACAGGGAAACTAAATAACACACTGAAGAGAAACAGGTAAGTAGAGAACAATGAGGGAGAGAGGAAAGTAGTTATAGCAGTGAAATAAAACCAGAATAGAATATAAAAAGATGGAACAAGGGATTTATACATGGGAATCTGGGAAAAAAAGTTTTCTTTTTCTTTTTTAACATTATTACTCATAAGAAAACGAGAAATAACATGTTGTTCTCCTGAGCAGGAAAGTATGCTCCCGTTTATGTGAAAGAGACAAAAAGACAATCCCATGTAAATGCAGAAGTCAGTAAAAGGGTATATGGCAGGTTTTCAGAATGCAGCATGAAATCTTTTCTCAGTAGGGAGTTATGTGATTGACAGTAGTACAAATGCAAGGGATGCTATAACTCTGATGCAATGTCTTAATGCATCAGTTGTCAACAATAACATGTTCGCGCCAAAAAACAGTGTGTTCCCAGGAGCTGCTGTTTACTTAGATGCTGCCCATTCACAATAAGCTTCACTGAGCTGGACATGATATTCTTTTTATTAACATTCCAATCCTAAATATTCTGGCTAAGCTCCTCTAACATTTAATTTAATACTTTTATTTATATGATGTTTGCTTACTATAGAGTAAGCTTGTATTATTTGATAGAAGTGTTGGTAGCTGACCTGAAAGACAAAAATTGTCCACAGAGATCTTATCTTGTCGGAGATCTTAAGAATTCAGTAATAAATGCAAAGATAAGGTTTTTCCTGGCTGATACTGATTTTTTTTTCGTCAAGATGTGACTCTTGCGGATTGTGTTTTTTACCAAGTTGGAATCCAGTATTTTCAGTATTTGACCTTGCTAATCACATATCAGAGCTGATATAGACAAAGTGGATAATTTAGATCTTTTGAAGATTATTGCATTTCTCATAAGCAAAGCAGTTAATTAATCTATGCCTTTTCTGTTGGAACAGATGGTGGAGAAAAACAAGGACTAGTTTAATTCTTTCGTTCTGACTTAAATGTTACAATTCATCCTCAAAATCTATGCTGACACAGTTTTTGTACCACAAAATTGCTGCATGTAATTGATGCCTCAGACTCAAAGAGAAAACACTGGCTAAATGTAGGAACTCATCGCCTAGAGGATATTAAGGAATGAATGACATGGATTTATAATAAATCTTCCAATTTCAAAATGTCTGACTTTCATCACAGATGATTTTCTGACACAAGCGCAGAGCCATGCTGGGACCGAGAACAGCTTGGATTCCAAAACGACTTACCCTTTTCTCACTAATAGCAATCTGTATTTATGCATCTGATTTTAACATAGACCTTGTTTTCTTCAGACAATATTTTTATCATCTCACGAGGGTGACTTAATTTTTTATTTATTTTTTTGGTGTGGGGGGGGGGGACTGGATTCAATAATTGAAAACAAATTAAAAAAAAACTATATCAAAGTCAGAGTGTGTGACACTTTTACTCAGAATTTATTACGCATTACTCTCAGAGGCTAATATGCTTATTGAAGTCACAATGCCACAAATTTGCTCAAGCAAGAGCTTTGATTTTGAAGTTTGAATTTTAAACCTATAATACGATTTTTTGAACTAATATGTTTTCGTTCCCGCCAGCTACAAAAACTATTATGGCTTCATTTTGAGAGTTGCGACCTCTCTGCTTTCATCTCAATGCTTCTTACAGCAGACAGTGGCTAAAGTGCATCTGCAGTTATATTGGCTGCATTATGGACACCCCAGGTCCATTAGATCAATAGTGCTCCACTAACAGGTGGGAGAACTTCACCACAATCAGTGACAAAATGATAAAAGAGGAATAATGAGTCTTAAACTCAGAGTGGACAAAGACCATCATTAATCCGCTGCCAGGTATCTGACATCTAACATCTGCATTTAAAAGCTATTTATATACATGCATCTCTAAATAAATAGTCCCCTTTGGAAAGGACACTTTCAATGTATCCTAAAATCATGTTTCCACCTATTGAAACTATACCTAAACTTATTTGATAAATACATAGATCTTACATTGAAGAATAGATGGATGTCTAAAAGAGCCTACGAGTTAAAGCAGTGCCAAGGAAGAGGAGATTTATTTTGAGCGAGAAATTTCCTAATCCATCAACTAAATGTGAAGAGGCAGTAATTTTCTTAGCAGTTTATCAGTGGTTGGAGAATTCAATGAGTACATTAATTTTTTATATTTATATTTTTTTATAGACACTAAGTACGAATGTTCAAATCACTGACAGAATTACTGTCAAAATGAAATAGCTTTCCCCCCTTCATTTCAGGATATCTAGATTTAGACAGATCAACAAAAAATACAACACTGCTTAATCTATCACTTGTGTGCAGAAGCTCCTAAAATGATTCCCACCCACTTTTTTGTCAGCTGTGCTTTGTTAGACAGTACAAATTGGACTAGTTAGAAAAAAGCTGAATAAATAAAGCTGAGTTAAGTTGACAACCAAGGGAAAACTATGAAGAGACTGAAAAAGGTCTCTAAGGTCTGTTTCCCTATGAAAATTGAATGTAAACAGTGTCTTGCTCTCATTTTACCAGTGTCATAGACAGGATAGAAACAAACCACCAAACAACAGCTGTAGTGAATATTGCATAAGTTGGGATTTTGTAAATATTTTGCAGTCTAAATAAGACAATCTTAGTTTGCCTACCTAGACTGAGGGTAATTCTTGTGTACAAAAGAGACTAAACAGCAAGTTAAATGTGACACCAGTCTTTCTGTAATAACAACTTCAGTTGAATAAAAATAGCTTAGAATATTTAATTTAGAAACCATCTGTATTATTTTGACAAAAATATCAAATAAAAAAAGCGTCTGACATTATTAGACTGCTCCATATTCAGAATAATAACAAAATCTTTTCTGAAACTTGTCATGAAAGTGTAATTTTACTTAAAACTGGATAAAGCAAAATATTTTCTTTAAGGGTAACCAAGGAATTATCCACCATAACTTGAAAAGATTAAAGCAAATGTTATTTATTGTATACCCTACACGAACCCGATATCATAATACCTTGTGTTATTCAGATTTAGGTCACTATTAAAGAGTACAACAGTCAAATTGCTAGTAATTGCAGAAAACTACTCAACAGGGTACTTTGATTTAAAATCTGTCTGGCCAAAACTTTGTGTGCCCAATTTATTAAAAAACCAAGGCCTATTTTATGGTCCACTGTTTTCTTAGGAATCAGGGATTTATGACAAAATAAGTTTTGCTGAAAGAAAGACTAGTGCTAGTGCCTTTTATTTTGTTGAGTTTGTCTGTTGGAGAGTCTTGAAATTCAACAACTAAAATATTGTTGTTAAAGCGGTATACGTACTTTTAAGCAAAATTCAAAGTTTAAGAAGCAAGATACAACCTTTCTTGCACATTCCGATGCTCATCATTAACTGCGAGCACACTGGAATGAGACATAAGTCCAATTTTCAAAGAGTTGAAGCAAAACATGCTATCGTTAGCACTTTAGCAAATGGTTCCACATGAACAGATTTTTAGCAAAAGCATGACAGCAGTTTATTGCGTAGGGTATGTCTTGACTTAGTTTGTGTAGAATAAAATCATGTCCTTCACAAACTTCTGTTGGGACAAAAATGTCAGTTGCTGTCAAGAAATCTGCAACTTACAAAACACGAATGGATATGTATGGGTACATCTCAAAATAATTATAATATTAAAAAATTCAAGATTTTTGCCACTCATTTTAGTAAGTGAAACTCATATTATGCTGAGTAACTATGATTGAAATATTTAAAGTATTTAATTCTGGTATTTTTGATGTATTTACATATAATGAAAAAAAATCATTGCGCCAAACAAATGTGAATATTGTGAGAAAGTTAAATATTGGAAACTTGTGTTACACAATAATAAGCAAATTAACTCATAACACCTGCAAAAGGTTTGCTGAGCCTTGAAAATCCTCTCAATATTGGTCAGTAGGCTACATGATCATTGGTAAGACTTGGGACTTGACAGATGTCCCTGACTCCCTTCACAAGGAGAGTAAGCCACAAAAGGCCAGCACCAAAGAAGCTGGACGTTGAAAGAATGCTTAATCTAAGGATGGTAGTGGAGAAAGAAGAACCTACAACAGAAGTAACCATAGTTTGAAGAGGACTGTCTAACAACACCCATTCAAGAATTTTGGAGCACTTCACAATGAATAGAGTAAGGCTGGAATCAGCGTATCAAGAACCACTGCGCACATATAAACCCTGCACATGGGCTACAAATGTTATATTCCTCATGTCAAGCCACTTTTAACCCTTAGACTGGACTGTTGCTTGGTGTAGAGTAGAGTTTGTATTTCATTTGGAAATCAAGGTTCCAAAGTCTGGAGAAAGAGTAGATGCAGAACAACAACGTTGCTTTAAAGTGGACATATCGTGCAAAAATCCACTCATTTTGTTGTAAACCTCATGGTTTTAGCAGTACAGAAAACTTCAATGTTTTGTAGGTTCTCTATGTGCTGATTAGATCTCTTTATTTTCTGTTTCGGTCATATTTTTCAAGCTGTTCTATTTTTTCTATTATCTATTAGGTTTTTTGAACAGTTTTATTATAGTATTTCTTGTAGAATTGCTAAACAAGGTCATGGACTTCTGGCTTAATAATTTCGTGAACCTGCCATCAAAGGTTTTTTCATTGTGATTTTGTAGTTCAAGCTCAAACATGCCAACAAGTAGGTAAGTCAATCTGTTCAGTTGTTGAGTGTATTAACCCACACAAATTATTATACCGTCCCTTAGCATACTACATAAATGGGCAAACGGAGTGGAGTGGAAATCTCTGTGACGTGGAGGGGGACGGGGTGTGGAGTGACTTCTTTGTATTTAAAGAGACAGCACCAAAATTAATTACTCTCAGACAAACCTCTGAACAGTTGGGCAACAATAATAAGGAACTCAGACCAAAGCATTGCAGTTCCACTTTAAAAGATGAAAAGGAAGGCATTAAATTATGACTCTTTAAGTGCAGTGGGACATCTGTACAGTCAGTGATAAATTTGGGTGACTATATTTTCTGCTTGTGTTGCTCCACTGTTTTCTGAAGTCCACAGTCAACACAGTCATCTTCCAGGAAATCTTAGAGCACCTTATGCTTCCTTCTGCTGACAAGCTTTATTGAAATGCTGGTTTAATTTTCTTGCAGATCTCACCCCTTGCAAACACTGCCAAAAGTAACAAAAGCTGATTCACTTCCAGTGCACATCAGTAGCGCAACAGGTTGATCATTTACATGCCACACCGCATCGATGCAGTAATTCATCCAAAGGCCCAACCAAGTAATGTATGCCTAGAAATTAGAATTAGAATTCATAATCCAGCATTAAAGTTCCCATTGTTGTAACAGTAGCAGGTGTTCTCTTGACTTTGGACCATTTGGGCAATTTTTTTTTCTAGCACAGTTCCCTGCAGGGCCCCCATATTGTAAACCAGCCTGTCAGAGACATAGCACTCTGTCCTCACAAACTGTAGGCAGCCAGTGAGGTAGGCCTGTATCTACTGAAACAGCTAGTGGTCCACCCCTGGCAGCTCCAGCCTGTCCTTCAGAAGTCCAGGCTGGATGGTATTGAAAACGATGGAGAAATCCAAGAACCCTCACAGTGCATCTAGACCTCTACGGATGGGTTGCAGCTCGGTGGTGGAGGCAGATCATGGAATCACTCCCCATGCCAGACTGATGGGCCAACTGCAGCGGATCCGACTAGTTTCGATACATTTATATAATTTAGAGCTCAATAGCTAAAAGTAACTGCTAGGAAATACTAGTCTAACAAATTGGTCATCCACTCTTTTAAAGACACTTTCTAAAACATTACGGAACTAAGCCTAGGCTTAGTCCAACATTTAAAAGATTTCAAAATGGCCTTTCCAGTTGATGCGGTATACATTCTTATCACCCACTTTCTTTCTGTCAGTAACAGTAATCTCAGGTTGCCCTATCTTTGGAGAAGATTAGGATCCATTGCTCTTTCTCTGAAACAGCTCTTCTGCTGTCAGGCAATGATAAGAGTTAAGGTACACATTTCTGCCAATACTATTGATGTTAAGACTGTCCATGTCATCTCAACTGGAATAGAGGATTTCACAGTTGTAAATTATACCTTCTGGACATCAGAGTAGCAGAGATGAACTTAGTCCAGCACACACAGATTAAAACTCAAGGGCTGCATACAATGAAAGCATGTCCTGCATGCCTTCCACAAAAGTTATAATTATAAATCATAGAATTGAAGTGATGCTGATGGTCAATTTCCATTGTCCAGCACTGAGTGTATAATCCTATTCAACTCATCACACCCTGAATATAGGCTTAACAATTGTCTTTTTTATGGGTCTTTCATACCAAAATGAGATTATAGGGAAATCTTTGTTAGGGGATTAAAGGATGCACAGGATAATTTCTTGTCATGTCCAAGTTTATGAAGCGACCTGTTAAACGTGAAGATGAAGATGCAAATTATTTTCACATAAAATATCAAATCAGCTTGACATCTGTTGAACATAGATGCCTCAACATCCCAGAAACAGGAGCACATGTAAATCTCTAAATCATCCTTAATGGATGGAATTAAATAAAAGCCCAGGTCTGATGGTGGTAATACTAATGTCAATACTTGTGTTTTACAATTTCAAACCAACTCTCCTACAAATGTAATGCTTTTTGTTCATTTGTTTTTTACCCTAAACAACTTTCTGACTTCATGACAGAGAAGATTTTTTTATAAATGTTATTGTGATGATGACATTGTTGAAACTGTGGCTGTCTAGAGAGAATTAGCAAGTTGGAAATCTGTTGTCAATATCAAAGACCCACCATTAATTTATGATATAGGTTTGGAAACAAAGAAAAACATAAAACTTTTTCAAAAACAGGATGGGATTTCTTCTATGGGATGTTGATATTTGTAAAAAAAAAATATATATAAGAAATTGATTTAAAGAGTTATTAGTAGTTATTTCAGTGTCATTCTGTTGTGGAAATTCTGTGCAATTATTTTGTGAAAAAATGCTGAAACCTTCCCTTGTTATTATATCTTTATTTGAAAGAAATATTAGATTTTATATTAGTTTTAGTCAGTGTTATTAGCAATCCTTGTGGAAGGTCCAAAGAGCCACTTGTGGCTCTGGAGCTCCACGTAGTAAATCAGAAAACAAAGGAATTACAAGCATGAGGGGCTCGATATGTTATACAATGTTGGACAAAGAATGGAAAATAAAACATTTACCTACCAGACTCCAAAATGCATAGTCTTGAACATAATAGCTGATGACCACATAACATTTAAAAATTGTGATACCTTAAACAGGTTGGGACTGTGCAAATGCACTCACAAATCATCAGTAACTATTTCACCTAAGTAAAGGTTAGGGTTAGGATATTTAGACACATGTTGTTGGTTGACAAGTGTAAAGACAAAATTGTGGGATTTCTTAGTTTTGATTAATTTACTGAATGAGATATCTTAGTATTGGACCTGCTAATCATTAATCAGACTCAATCAAGGGGGAAATGGTACACTACTTTGGACTGACCATGAATTTGGTAAAACAGTTGAATAGCAGAATTTTTATCATGGAAAGTAGTATAAATATTCTGTATACATAACAATGTTGTGATTACTCATTATCTCTCACAAGTTGTGTGACAGCTGCTCTGGAGTGTTTTTAAAAAGTGTTAATCAGAACCCATGTGATTCAATTAAAAGTCTTTGTTTTTCTGGGCTTTCATGTTTCATCATCTCTAGTAGTGTGTTAAACATATACCGGCCTCTATCTGTCAGTGGATCACCAGCTTCCTGACTGACCGGCAGCAAGAGGGAAGGCTGGGGAACATCTTCCCTCCGTTCAAGAACTGTCAGCAACGGTGCCCCGTAGTGGCATGTTCTCTCCCCACTTTAACTCAAGAGGTACAACCTTGCAAGGAGCTGCTTGTCATCTTCTACACTGTCATCATTCTGTTTGCTTTGTGCACACTCACCACTGTGTGGTTTGGCTCATCCACAAAGCAGGACAGGTCAAGACTGCAAATGAACAATTAGAACTGCAGACAGGATCATCGGGGCTGACCCTCCTTCCATCAATGACTTGTACAGGTCAGGAAAAGAGCATCTCTGCAGACCCCACACATGCTGGACGTGAATTGTTAGGACTTTATCTTTGGGTCAGCACTACAGCGTACTATTTGCAAAAACCAGCTACCACAGAGAGTTTCTTCCCCCAGGCTGTCTCACGGATGAATACATGGGACACCTTACCTCAGTGTTTTTTATTGAAATACAAACTGTGCTCTGAGATGTTTACACCTTAAGATATGTTTAGGCAGCTAAAAGATGCTTGGGAACAAGAACTGTACCACTTATTTCTCTTCCTGAGAAGAACCTGTCCTGATGAAGCCTTTTTTTAATTCAGTGAAAGATGGTAAAATGCATACTGTATATAATCTGAAGTGAAGCACAGCAGAGCTGTTACACAAAAGGCCATTGCATACTTTTGAGAATGATAAATCACAGGCAGCTGTTGTGAAACTGAATTAAGCCACAAAGCAATGATAAAACATCATCTTATGAAACAGTTAGCGATCATGTCTTATGACATCACCTATTGAACAAGTGAAAAGGATTTAACCCACTATACCTGAAGTACTGTGCTTTTCAGTCTTTTATGTACTTGAGAGTTTTAGCCTGACACATGAAAGATTAATACTATGTTTCGAAAATGCTCTTTGTGACTTTGGGAAAAGACAAACATTCTGTAATTTATAATAGGCACTGTTAATGGCTCCACACCACTCTTTTCCTTGTCATCTCAACTCCCATCCTTTTACAGAATGCTCTTGGTCGTTATTTCTTATTATTATTTCCCTTCCCTTCTCACCTCATCACAACCACTGTTACTCCAGGCCTCATACAGTCAGTCCAGTGGACATCAGGGAGGTTTCTAACAATTGGTTCTGGTGCTGAACTATCATTAGTGCTTGCTTAGCATCAACTCTTTTTTGGTAGAAAGACTTTTGTGAGACTCATAGTACCAACAACTAATCAAAATGTTGGGAGATACATGAAAAAAAAAAAAAAAAAAAAATATATATATATATATATATATATATATATATATATATATATATATATATATATATATATATAAATACAACATAATCAGATTGCTTAGATTTGATACTGAAAACTAAATAATTACTCTTTCTGCTGCTGCTAAAACATTATATTGTTTATAATAATGTTATCTGACATCCATTACAGATATGCTCAGCCTCTGGATGGTGCTCCTTATTTTAGTCCTACTCTATGTCTAATCGGCAGACCACTTATGTTTGAGTGAGAAGCAAGACGGGACCTTGAGCTGTGTGTCTCTCTGTTTAATAGGTCAATCCCCCAAATAGTGATGTGCTAGGCTAGGTATTTAGTTAGTATTAGTATTAGTATTAGGTATTTAGTTTAGTTTAGAGTTGAATTCAAATTTGTTTAGGTAGTGTTGATAAATCCTTAATATGTTTGCTATAACTCCAAATGCTTTTCATGCTGATCAGAGATTAACCAGTTGCATGCTAAAAAACAGAGTTAATAAATCACAATGATGATATCAGGACATCTGATTAAAGAGATGCAAAGGCGATGTGAGTAGTGTAGTTAATCTATGACCCTGCACTGTGATGATCTGCAGAAATGTTAAATGTCCCAGAGGGAGGAACAGGCTTAAAGAGAACATGACATTCTCTATGAAAAAAACAGATATGGTTTAAAGGTAGTTATCTGGTTATGGAACACAAGAATTTTATGAACGAGTAAAGAATAGCCTTGCTTAACAATTGCAAACAGTTTGATGGTTTTGTGTGTGTGTGTGTGTGTGTGTGTGTTGTTTCCTTTGCGTACCTGTGGTAATCCTCCATTTAACATGCTTTGACTGATGGAACGAGGTACTGCGCTGACAGAATTGAGCTCAACATTGAAGTTGTTGAGTGGGAAGCCTTTTGATAAGGCAAAAATGTTTTGTTAGGTTTTTTTTTTTTTTTTTTGATAGCCGATTGTGATCAAAAGAGACTGGCTGATGTTCTCAAATAATAACCAAGCCCTTTTCACTCTGGAGAAACATGAACGGTGTGGAATAAGAAACCCTCACTCTCTTTGTGATATGTCGTTCTCTCTGGTATAATCATATTCTGTCTGTATTTTTTTTCCTCTTCCTTTCTGTTGTTTACTTATCTTACGTCTGTCATTCTTCCTCACCTGACCCCTCTGTGTTTTCAATCTGATCTTTCTTCCTAATATCTCTCAGCGAGATACATGATCGTGTAGGGTTTTTTTTTTTTTTTTTTTTTTTTATCACCACTCACCTTTATCTTTTTCAGCCCACTTGGGGATTAGGTAATATCCCAAACATGCACTTGTAATATTTAACCACAATAAGTTATTCAAGGATGCACTCTGTAATATAGTTTTACAATCAACAATCTGATACAATAAAACACAAGGATGATGTGGTTATCTTCTTTTGCTCAAAAATTGTAAAACAGTTCTCAAATATTTGGCTACTCTGCCCGGTGTCCTGAGTTAAATACCAAAACTCAAGGTTGCACCAGAACTTGAGGAGCATGAACTATTCTTTTCCATGAAAATTTGGGCCAAATAGAAACTGTTATGTCAGAGTCTAATTTGAAGCCTATCTGACAGCAGTGTGAAGAGGTAGCTAGGGGTACCGGAGTACAAGTTCTTCAAATGTCTTAGTGATGCATAGGTCTCCCGAAGCATTTCACAGCAACCCAGAGCTCCCTATATAATTCCACTCAGTCAGTCTGCAGCAGCCATTGCCTCTGTATTCTTAGTGCACCATTGAGAGTTGCTATGCAGAGAGTCAAAGTCGTTAAGCACACAGGGTGGGTAGACATAAGGCCCGTTTACACTACACCTAAAAACCGAGCCATGCCGAGACCGGTCCTAGCTTGGTCCAGTTAACTGAGATAAATGCAGCCGTTTACACACACAGGAGTTATCTCGGTTATGGTTCCTTGGTTGCTCCTCGCCTCCTAGTGGCGATCTGCGTTACTACCGCTCTCTGGGATTGAAGGCGGGACCGAGCAAATCAAAATGGCGGCACCCGTCACATTCAGGATGTTATTGTTGTTGCTGGGCCTTTCAGACAGGCTGCGACGACCGCACTGCTGCGCTGTGAAACCCATTCTTTTCAATGGCTTGCGCCGCGCCAGGGCGGTTTATCGCTGCGTCGAGCAAAGCGCAAGCACAGCGCAGCGCACCGCTTCGCGCGCCGCGCTCAAAGTTGAACATAGTTGAACTTTGAGCACGGCGAGCGCGGCGCGCCGTGACGAATGTACGCGTTGCCATAGAAACCGCAAATGCGCTGCGCTGAACCCCGCGGCCAGCGCAGCGCAAATCGCTTCCTGTCTGAAAGGCCCTTAGACAGATTCGGCTTTTGGGACGTGGATAAGACAAATGAACGTCTAATAAGGATTTACAGACGCGGGAAACAACAACAGACGCTGAGGTTCATAAGCAGAGTCATCACTGGAAACCGTGTGGCACGGTAAGGAAGCTAGTATTATTATGAATGTCTGAAATTTGTCTGAATGGAGCGTGAATCGGGACGTGCAGCCAGACACGCTGGAAAACCCGCTGACAGTCAGCTGACTGTAAGGGCATGACGCGGTCTGCTCATGCGCTCCTCGTTATCAGGGAACCGGGCTAAAAAAAACCAGTCCGAGACCTGGTGATGAACTGGTCTGCAGTTAGCGCGGTCCGGTTATCGTTAGCGCGGTCTGGTTCAGTCTGCTGACCATTTACACACAAGAGTTATCTCGGCTACCGAGCTCGGACTGGTCTCGGCTCGGTTAAAAAAGTGTAGTGTAAACGGGCCTATAAGTACAGGGATTAAGGAAAGGTCCAAGATGTATTTTAGCTATGAGTTAAAGAGTCATGAATGCACCACGCTCTTCAGAATTGATGTACACCAGCCAGCCATAACTTTTTGAACATCTGCTCAGTACTGAAAATATGCCTTTTATTTTATGAAAGTAGCTCTCAAGTTAAGCATGGACAACCTTCATGAAGTAATGTTTGGCAGTAAAATGTTAACGAGAGATCATTTGTGCTTCCTGTGTAAAGAAGACTGAAATTCAAAATGATATTTGTCTATTCCATAGATGCTATACTGTACATGCACTTAAGCCCAACATTATTATTACCCAAGATAGATTTAGATTTTAAAGGATTTTCATTCATTTCAAAAAGTTGTTTCTGATCAAAATGAACAAGAAATCTCTGAAAAAAATAAACAATGTAAAAGCAGTGTAGGTTTTGAACAAAATATTTCCTTTATAATGTCACAATATTGATACGTTTTTTACGGAGCCCGGTTGGGGGTGGGGGGGTGGTTTGGGTGCGTTCGTGTTCTTTCTTTTTTTTTTTTTTTTTTTTGCTGTACTAGAAAAAAGTGTAATTGCACATCCACTACAGTAGTTGGCGGTGTGGCACTCTCATTGTCTGAGTGCGTGCAGGGATCATTCGCTCTATGGTGTTAGTGTAGGTTTTTATTTTTATTTTTTGCATACACAACACACAGCAGTAGATATAAAGTGCGGTGAACAAATGCTCAAGAGACCTGTGGTGTCTATGCATCTGGGGCCAGTGGGGCCAGGCCCCACCAGATTTCGCTGTGGAGCTCTATGTTCGCAATATTCAGTGGAACATGATTATTCTTTACAGAGTAATATTGTAAAAAAGACTTATTTATGTGCATAGCACATTTCAGTACAAGGACAATGCAAAGTGTTTGACATGATTCAAACATTGAAAAATAAAAAACAGAATAAAGCAGGTTAAAGAAAACAGTTGGAATAAAATGTATGACAATTTAAACGAAATAAAACATTGGAAAATGTAAACTAAAAGCTAATATTAATCTAGGGTTGGTTGTCCTGGCTAGCTCATTAAAGGATTGGTGTGAATCTTTTATGTTCAATAAATGAACAATATGCCTTTATTTATAATTTTATGTATGAAAATTTAATTATATTTAGCTTATATAAAATTGAATTTCTAGTGTGTCGGTTTATGCCAATCTTTCTGTTTAATTTACAATGTATCAAAGTCAGGTTGTATGCATCACAAAAAATGAGTTGCTGCTAATGGTTGATGAGTTTTTGTGCCCCACTTAACTTATCATGCCAGAGACGTCACTGCAAGAGACACCATGGAAACATATTTAACAGGGAGGAAAAGAAAGGCAGAGAGAGACAGTGATAATGAGACAAACGTCAGTCCTCCGAAACTTAAGACAAGGACATACAACGAAGCACTTGGCTTCACTAAGGAAAGTACGGTGTGTTTACTGTGTCTAAAAATGTTGGTAGTGGACAGCTTGAAGCCAAATAAAAAACAGGCTAGGCTATTCCAAAATGTTACCATGTCTTACAGTCAAGACAAAACATTATAGTAATTTAAAAGATGTCTTTAAATCTTAATCTGCAAATGGAATGATTCATTTTGGACTTAACTGTAAACGTGATTGTGATGAAGTAGCTATTAGTCTGAATAAACATTAAGGTAGTTTTAATAATAATGAAATGCTTGCATTATTTTGGTTGTTAAAAATAAGAATTTATGGGATAAAGGGTTAGGATGGATTAGATGTGTGCATGTATTTAGACACTTAAGACATACATGAGGAGTCATGTTTAAAATATAGAAAATGCCCTCGTGGTGACGCATTCTTGCTACTGATGACAAGTGAAGAGGACCCATCCCCTTTGGGGGATGAGCCTAATTTTAGGGGTTAGCCAGGAGAAGGGGAGGAGGGAATAAATATTTATCTCTTTTGCTGTTGGAGTTTGTGGAGTGACCAGCGAGGAGCTCAGTGCTGAAACTTCTAATCATCTCTCTGCCAGATTAGATTAAATTGTTAAACTCTAAATTTGTATGTCAGTCATTCTTAGAGGGCGTTTTATTTTGGTGAGCCACTTATAGGAAATAATCAGACCAAAGGGGGAGATGTTGAGTGTGCACATGGTCTTAGTGTTTAGACAGAAATTGTCATGGTAACAATTTTACTCTTTGAAATTCACAACCATATATGTGTTAATTTGTTCTGCTCTTTGAAATGCATAATCATAATCGAGTAATGAATTACTCAAAGTGACACTTGTATAGCCAGGCTACTTTTTAAATCAACATGTGGCAGATCTAGTGTCCGGTACAATAAATGCACTAAATCAGTCTCAAAAAAGACTCGGAAAGACGTCACTGTCTATGTTTCAAAGCACACACCCGATGATGAATAATGCTATGAATACCAATTAATTTTGAACATTCAGTAACGGCTGTTCTCCTTTGGTAATTCACGGTCACGTGCCTCATCAGAGTATACTTATGCTGCTCTTTCAGCAGGACACACAGATCTTCCTCATTATGCAACACTTTCACATCCATGCTGAGCTGAACCAAATTGAGCTGAACAAGTATGTTCCTGATGGGATGGGCTATCCAGCTAATAAATGCATTAAAGTCCATGTCTGAATGTGAAAAGTTTTTAAGTATTGTTTTAAACAAGCCTTGGTCATATTAAAAAAAAGTGTGACACAGCTGCTATCGGCCCATATTTCAACTATCATTTCTGTCTAAAGTCTTTGTAAACGTTTTTAAACAGTTAATTGATTACCTGTCCACTAATAGTCTGTTTGAGCCATTTCCGTCAGATTTTAGATCTAACCATTCTACTGAAATGGCTGTAACCAAAGTCGTAAATAATCTCCTGGTGAATGTAGACAATGACCACACATCTGTTCTATTACTCCTAGATCTAAGTGCTGCATTTGACACCGTGGACCACGGTATGCTACTAGATAGGCTGGAAAACTTTATTGGAGTAACTGGTAATGCACTCTCAAGGCTAAGATTTCACCTGTCAGACAGATCTCAGTATGTTAGTCTTAAAAATGGATATGTGCTTGGTCCACAGCTATTTTCTCTTTATCTTCTTTCTCTTGGTCCCCATTTGCATTCATTTAACGTTACATTTCATTGCTATGCTGATGATCTGCAGCTGCATTCCCTTTACTGTTGACAACACCCAGGCGTGTTGAAATTGGAGGCCTGTCTATCAGCCATTAGGGGCTGGTTGTCTAATAACTTACTGCTTCTTAACACAGACAAGACAATGGTAATGGTAATTGGACCTCAGAAATGGCTACACTTATTTCTAAAGCTTACCCTTAAGCTTGACGACCCTGTGATACAATGTAGAGATAAGATTATGAACTAGGGAGGGTGGTTTGACCCTGTGCTCACTGTTCAGTCTCATTTGAAGAATTTGACTAAGATTGCCTTTCATTATCTCAAAAACATCGCAAAAATTAGGCAAACCTTATCCTTCAAAAATGCTGAGATTCTTATACATGTATTTGTTTAAGAAAAGGGCATTCATTACTGCAATGCCCTTTTCTCTGGGCTACCAAGGACAGGTTTTTGGGGTTTGCAGACGGTTATGAATGTGTTTTAACTAAAACTAGGATATTTGCGCACATCACCTCAGTGTTCTCTCTCTTCACTGGCTGCCTTGTCATGTTCGAGCAGATTTCAAGATCCTGTTGCTAACCTGCAAGGCCTTAAACGGATTGGCCTCCTCTTACCTCTCGGACCTTTTCCATCTGTATGTCCCTTCTCGACCTCTCAGATCTCAAGGCACTGGCCTTCTAAAAATCCCTAAAGCGTGAAGAAAAACTGCTGGGGAGCGTGCCTTCTCTTTTCAAGCCCCTCTCCTGTGGAATAACCTCTCTCAGGACATCAGGCAGGCAGGTTCTGTTGGTGTTTTTAAAGTTAAGTTAACAACACACTTGTTTACTCTGTCCTACTCATAGTAAATGTTATCTTCTGTTGTTTTATCAGTTTTTTATGTTTTATCAGTTTTTTATCTGTTTTATATCCATTTTTCTTTGCATTTTATCTCCTTGTAATTGTTCAGCACTTTATATAAAAGTGCTTTATAAATAAAGTTATTAATATTATTATTACTTTGCTTGCAAAAAGTATGTGCTTTTAGAGCAAAATCTCTATAGCGCATCAGTCATGAGGTTCTGTAATAAATCAGAAACATTGAATTAGTGCGTTTACTATGTAACATTTTAAAACCAATGAATGCTTTTGCTTTCAGTTTAATAAAGATACAAACTAATGATCCAGCATAAATTAATACAGTATATCTATGCTCAAATAATATGGCTCACTCCAATTTTGAAATGGATGAATTTTTGTGAAGTTAACCTTAATCTTATCCTGACCCCAGATTAAGGTACTGTGAAATATCACTTATAAATTAAGCTCTTAAAATTGCCTGCCAGATGTTAGCCACAGGCCTTGAAAAGATAGCCACTCATAATATACACCCTGAAGAGACTAGCATTATTAAAAAGCAGTGTTCTATAAACAATACAAAAATATAATAGATTATTACAACATCAAAAAAAGATAAGAAAATAATATTTAGTTAGAAAACAGGGTTTTCTAATTTTGTTTGTGAGATTATAGTAAGGGTGCCAGCCAGGTATCTCTTCTGACAAGTAGGATAGTTAGTTGTTGTTTTTTTTCTTTCTGTCTGATGTTACCGGTCACACAAGGACCCATACACTACAAGGTGTTGACCCTTTGGTACAAGGAATGACAACAATATCTGTTTTCATTTTTGTTACACATAAGACAATCAACAGAATAACATGTTTCAGTTTTGTATTTAAATGTCCATAAACAAATTATTAAAAATCCTCTCCCAACAAAATGTGTCTGTGATTGTTTCGCCAAAGTTCACAGGGCAGGTAATGGCTCCCACACAAATTGCAGCAGAACAAGAGAGGTCACATGATGAAGATCTCGCACAAAGACAGAACCAGGATTCAGGCTGCATCCAATAACGTCTAATTGGTAAGGACTCTTCAGCCAAAGCCAATATACGTCACTGGTCACCATAATAGGTGCTGTCCGAATAGTGTAGTGAGTTGATAAGGAGGTAGGAAAAGGAGCCTGTATGCTTCCTATCACAATTCCTGCAGCATAGGAACCTTGTATAGTGCGAAGGAGCTATATGGAATCCCACAATCTTTTGTGTGACATGACATATAAGCACAGCCAACCTCCTGGAGATTAACGAAAATGTCCGAAGAGAAGAGAGCGCGCGCTCATTCTTTTTTTAATCTGACTAGAATCATCCTTGTGCATTTACATCCTGTAATAACATATGAGTTAAAGGCTGTCTAAAATCGACAGCTCAGTCTGAAGCTCCTTTCCTACCCATGCTAGGGTTATTGCTGTTGACCTCAGGAAAGGTCAAGGAACAGGAGCTAAGACCTATAATTTGAACATTTCAGGTGCAGCCTCAGTTTTTCTTTTATCGTGAGCAACATTTGACTCAATGATAAGTCACCAGCTCCCAGGGACGTCTGCATTGACACGTCGGAGCGGCTATAGTACAGAAGCAGACTTGTTTTATATATTTTCATCCCACAAAAGAGGAAACCACCGTGCAAAACAGAGGTAGAAAGAGGAAGATACGAGGGGTTAAACAGCCTCAGATTTTATGCAGTAGCTTCTGCATATAGCTGAACCACTGACAGACTGGTGGTGGCGGCTGTTGCTACGTCTCGGTCTTGTGAAATATTCCCATTATGAAAAGCAGGAAAGGAACCCGACTGGACAGCGGACCATGGATTCACCCGAGTCCATGGGGAGACCAGGCGTGAATAGGGCTTGTATTAAAATGTGAGAAGACAGTATTGACCAAGAAAAGAGGAAAATAGTGCAGCCTTGCAAGTTCAACCAGCAGGATGTCACAAATGTATGTGTCTATGACTTAATCCTTCGTGGCTTAGATTCAACAAGGTACTGAAAACATTCTTCGGAGAGTTTGGTCCATATTGACCTGATAGCATTATACAGATGCAGCAGATTTGTCGGCTGCACATCCATGTTGCGAATCTCCCTATCCACCACATCTAAAGGTGATCTATTGGAATTAGATTTGGGGACTGTAGAGGCCATTTGAGTACAGTGAACTCATTGTAAAACAAAACAGTCTGAGATGATTCATGCTTTATGACATGACACGTTATCCTGCTGAAAGTAGCCATCAGAAGATGGGTACACTGTGGTCATAAAGGTATGGACATGGTCAGCAACAATACTCAGTTAGGCTGTGGCGTTGACATGATATTAAATTGGTGCTAAGGGGCCCAAAGTGTGCGAAGACAATATCCTCCACACCCTTACACCATCACCACCAGCCTAAACCGTTGAGACAAGGCAGGATGGATCCATGCTTTGATGTTGCTGACTCCAAATTCTGACCCTACCATCTGAGTGTCGCAGCAGAAATCAAGGCCCATCAGGCCAGGCAATCTTCTATTGTCCAATTTTGGTGAGCCTGTCGGAATTGTAGCCTCACTTTCCTATTCTTAGTTGACAGGAGTGGCACCTGGTGTGGTCTTCTGCAGCTATAGCCCATCCGCCTCAAAGTTCGATGTGTTGTGTGTTCAGAGATGCTCTTCTGCATACCTTGGTTGTAAAGAGTGGTTATTTGAGTTCCTGTTGCCCTTCTATCAGCTCAAACCAGTCTGGCCGTTGTCCTCTGACCTCTGGCATCAGCAAGGCATTTTCTCCCACAGAACTGCCGCTCACTGGGTATTCTCATCTTTTTCGGACCATTCTCTGTAAACCCTAGAAATGGTTTTGTGTGAAAATCCCAGTAGATCAGCAGTTTCTGACATACTCAACAACCATACTATGTTCAAAGTCACTTAAATCACCTTTCTTCCCCATTCTGATGCTCGGTTTGAACTGCAGCAGATCGTCTTGACGTGTCTACATGCCTAAATGCATTGAGTTGCTGCTATGTGATTGGCTGATTAGAAATTTGCATTAACAAGCAGTTGGACAGGTGTACCTAATAAAGTGGCCGGTGAGTATCTCTCTCTCCCTCTCTCTCTCTCTCTCTCTCTCTTTCTCTCTCTCTCTCTCTCTCTCTCTATCTATCTCTCTCTCTCTCTCTCACTATAATATTTTTCCAAAAATTCCTTTATTGATTAGAAACACCAGGTATATGGCATCAAGGCTGGATGAGCTGATACAATTAGATTATATCCCATTGCTCAAACTAATATAAGACAATCATGGAGAGAGTTGAGAAGTCTTCCATGCTTACTCATTGGATGAGTGGAATTAGTATAATGGTCCTCCCTAAGACAAACCATGCCCTGCATCTCACCTTGTGCCCCTTTTGGCCTGGGGGCTTCTTTTCCTGCTCTGCACTAATGAGCATTTGGCTGTCCTGGGATCATGCCTTCTGACTGTCTTCCTGGGGATGTTGCGGCCCTGGGTGTTGTGTGATCTGCAGTGATATTGTTTGAAAACACTATAATGGTGCAGCTTTGTGTGTTTTCTGTGGGTTATTATGTAATTCTAAAGGTGCGTTCACATTGGCACGACAATGTCGCCACTTTTGCTTGCTGTCGCTCGCCTGACATCATCTCCAGCCATTCACACACCTTGCGAGAGGTGCAACAAGCCAGACATTCAGTAATACAATGGCGTCATCTAGTGATGCTTTTACTTAACTGCCACTCGAAATGGTAAATAAATGGTAAATGGCTTGTACTTGAATAGCGCTTTAACTAGTCTTGACGACCTCCAATGCGCTTTACGCTACAGATTAGTCATTCACCCATTCACAGACCCATTCACTCCCTGGCGGTGGTGAGCTATGTTAGTAGCTACAGCTGCCCTGGGGCAGACTGACAGAGGCGAGGCTGCAACCGGGCCCTCTCACCACCGCCAGTAGGCAATGTGGGTGAAGTGTCTTGCCCAAGGACACAACGACGAAGACAGTTAGAGCGGGGGATCAAACCGGCAACACTCCAATTGCAGGACAAACTCCCTAACCTCTGTGCCACACTCCAGTCTCATCACTCACTTTTCTCCAGACTTGCTCCTTTCTGGACTTGTCTGGGTAGTAATAATTGGTTGAGTCATACAACTCAGGCCGACTGCAGACCGCCATCATCAGTTTTTCTTCCGAGTTGAATGAAAACTGCTTCGTCTCCACTACAGTCCTTCACCCCACATCACAGCTACACCCAGTTCCTGATTGGTTGTCGCAGCGTAACAAGACACAAGAATTGAGCTTTTTCAACTCCAGCAGCTGTTGTTTCGCATTTATCACAGGTGTCATGTCTATCTGGCAATCTCCAAAATTTTGCGTCACTAGAATTGCCCCTGTGGCTTCGCTTAGCGTTGCTTTGCGTCACATCGCGCTGGTGTTGCACCTGTGCATAGGGATATCATGTAAATCTGTCGCTCGGCATGACACATTCACTTTCAATGCGAAGGCACCTTTAAAAGCAAATGTTTGTATACAGTGGAAGCTGGTAGGGGTTCTTTGTTATTTTTATACAAGCCATTTTCACCTTTTAGTGGTTAGACATGGACCTCAGAACATGCCTCTTTATTTTCCATGTGTAGAGAGTTGACTTGTTTTAAGTTAGAAGGGGGTCTTTTCATCATCTGCTTGGATACCATTTTTTTAATGTTATACCCTGTGCCAGAGCACGCTCACATAGACCCACTCAAAACAAACACATTTCTACACACACACACACGCACGCACGCACGCACGCACGCACGCACGCACGCACACACACAAATAATCCAAATTGTTGAAAGTCATATAAGCATAGGTCACTACTGCATTAACCTGATATAAATACTTTGATGCTGGATCCAGTCTTCATTTAATAACATCAATAAAGCAATTAGGTTTATGTCTTGAAATGCCATTTTTGTAGAACAAATCTGCCATTGCAAATGCAGGAAACCACCTTCTCCATATGGTATACCTGAAACGTGGCAACAGGACATTTGGAAAGCAAGAATAAAAATAAAGCCAGGGTTGGTGCTTATAGCCAAGGTAAAGTAAAGCGCTATGTCTAGGTGACTGTATAAAGCCAGCCGACTGCTCAACGGAGTTCTGCTGAGTTGAGTGATTTAGTACTGGGTAATGTAGAGCCAGCCAGATCAGGACATGACTTAAATTTTAAGCTGTTGCAACTAATCAGCTCTATTCAGTCAAATAAAGCCATTTTGGCAGGATTTGAATAATTTAATTTTATATGAATAAAAGCACAATAAAACTATCTAACTGTATTTTTAAAAAAACTTGGTTTAAAGCTGCACATGTGAAAAAGTACAAATCTGTAAGAAGACTGTTATACTGTTATATTGCATGTAATATTTAATAAGTATTAATCATCTTCTTCTAAAAACATTGTGAAGAGGTAGGAATTCAATAACAGGGTTTGACAACTGAATTTAATTTAGAACTTTGTCCTTCACATAAAGCTAATGGGTCCTGCTTTCTGTTTGAAAAGGAACTGGCTCTGCCCTGAAACCTGCTCTGTTCTTAACATTAGCACTGTCCTGTTGAAAAACAAATTAGCTCATTATCCTTGAAAAGCTGGGCACATAGGAGCAGTGAGCGTGACGAGCCAAACCTTTGGTTGTGCCAAGCTGAAAATGTCAACATACTACCTTGAGAGTGCACATTAAATTCGGCCAGTAATGGCTGTCACAAGACAGATCCCTATTATCAAGTCCATTAAGGCACCAAACTCCTTTTCAATGAAGGAAAAAATAGAACAAGCAGCAGGATTTTAAAGTTCAGAATGAGCACTGTAGATAAATGCCAAGGTGACACGTTGTGCATCATGGTGCCAACAACCCAAATTCCAGAGTTCATTAAATATCAGCTGTATGACACTGTGCCAAAAAACAGTCTTAATATGTTTGTTCATGCATAAGTGAGTAATTGTATCTGCTATTAATCGGATGTATGATACAGTATGAAAGCATTATCACATTAACAGTGACAGAATGACCTGGTGCCATGTCACCTGTTTTTCTGCAACTGGAATTAGCTGCATTCTTACCTAGACACCTTGCAGACACTTACTTGACCATTAACTCTAGTCAGTTTCCTACAGTCAGTTATGAGGTCGTCTGTCTAACAGAATAATGACCAGAAACACAGCAATATGTCTACCTATGAATTGCTGAAAAAGGTGTTGCAATGACCTAGCCAAAGTCCAGATCTCAATCGGGCTTTGCGTAAAGGGGCTTCATGAGAGCTGTGCAGAAGCAAATGTCTGCAAATTCCAATAAACTAAACATATGGCGAGGTCGGGGATTGCAACACTAAACTCCACTTAAAAAATAAACTGTCCACAGTCACTAGTCTGCTACTGTATTTTTAAATCTGGTTAGTCTGGCCTAAATTCCTTTATCGGCTCGCAGCACTGGACAATACCTAACAGACTGAGGGTTATTTAATACCATTAAATAATTTTAAAACGTGCGTAATGGCACAGCAACATACCCACATACGGAAATCAGATGTGAAACATATTTATGAGAAAACTGATTGAATTATTTTTATTTTGTAATTTATGTTTACAGTGTTTGCTCATTTTCCTGCGATTTTGATGGGGACAGCACCCGAGCACCTCTATTGACAAGCCGTCATTGCTTCATTCTGAACATACTGTACCGTAATGTTAATCTATAACTTCTTTCCCTGTTAAGACTTTGTCAAATCTTAACAGATCTTACTATTTTTTGTGTGTATGGATACATAAGAAATAATTAATTAACTCTGACATGCTGCAATATGTTAATCAACAACTCATGATAACGCTTATTGTTTCTACACATAGCTAAGCACGTGGGAAATCAAACACTTTAAATGCGCTGCACAGTAGGTTTAGAAACCATAACATTTGTAGATTCATTAAAAACGATAAAGTTAAAACTTCTTAATTATTGCACTATTAAATAGAAGTTCATCAATTACCAATTTTGGATTTTTTTTTTTAATCTGAAATGCAGATTGAGATTTAATTTTATTAATCTAAGGTTTAGAAAAAATATAAGGAAGAAAATGCTGTTTGATGGTGGAGGTAGTTTTCAATACACCTGACGATTAAGGTATTACAAAAGTATCCCGAAATCATGTATCAAATCATATATCCCTAACTTCTTTGTAAGTTTAACTAAATAAAAAAAAATATTCCTTCTGTTGGGTAGTGTATTTATAAAACAGAAATTATGGGAGTTCTTATTTGGATGCATATAAGAACAAACACTAAGATTCCTTAGTATTTGTTCTGCCAATCCCTGATTAGAGTTGATCATGTGAAAATGTACTCATTTTGTTCCATATCTGACTGATTGGTCATTCTGTAAAAAAATATCAGAAACAAACTCAGCATTGCAGAAAAGCAACATGAGGTTTCGCTGCTGTCTTGCAGCAACAAAGTCCTGAGTTTGAATCCTGGCCTAGGGTCGTTCTGCACAGTTTTCATGTTTTCCTTTTGCATGTGTGGGTTCTCTCCAGGTACTGCAGCTTCCTCCCACAATCCAAGAGCATGACTGTTAAGTTAATTGATTATGCTAAATTACCCTTAAGTATATGTGTGTGCATGGTTGTTTGCCCTGGGTGTGTTACCCTGTGATGGACTGACGACCTGTCCAGGCTGTACCCTGCCTCTCGCCCAATGACCACTAGAGATATGCACCAACTCCCTGTGATCCTGAAAGGTGGGTAAAGAGAATGGATGCATGGCAAAAAAGCTATTTTTAGGAAGTCAGACTGGTGTTTTGAATTTAAATCTCACTTCATTTCCATACATTATTTTAAAATAAAGTGATGAAGACAGCTCAGCAGTTACACTCATGAGAAGGCACCAAGCACAGTTCCCAGCTGGAGGCAGAAGACTCAGAACCTTTACAGCCATTTTGTCACAGCACAGGAAATACATAGACATCATTTACACAGCTATCATGATACTAGTTTTAATCTCTACTGCATACAGTATGACCAAGTAAGTGGGGGAAATTATTTACACTGAGAGCATTGTCCTAAACAGATCTGGAGTTTCAACATATTCAGCCTACTTTTTGACAAGTGAGGAAGCTGCTGTTCATCATCATTGTTTCACAATCATTCTTTTTTGTGGTGTATAAATCTTTTCACAAAACTTAAATTTTATGATTCAGTTGTCTCGGCTTGTTTAAAGGGCAGACCAAGTACCAAAACCGTTCAACTCATCCATGGAATAAGACATTGCTGTTCTATCTTTACAGTCTAATTGTTTTTATTTAATTAGGATGCAATTTCAGGACCATTATTTTCTTTTTGTTTGGTGTTTTCTTCTCTTGTTTTCATTAACTTTTCTTTCTATTGGGACACGGGTAGTGAGTTAAACAAAATGTTGAGTAGAGATCCTTCATGCATTAAATGAAATATATATCTGTGTTGCACCAACGGTGGACATGTTGGTATGAACTTTTGTTTTCCACTCTGTGTAAACTTGGCTTTTTCTATTTAACAAGGGTTCATAAACTCTATGTTGACAGGAGCTGTGGTCCACCTTTACATGTCAACGACAAATGTATGTTGCCCCCCTCTCAGTTTCAGGACCTCAACTTGGCAATTGGATTCACAATGGGCAAAACATTACCCTTATTGTCAGTTATCAGATTTCCAGTGAGCCATCTGTGTAATATTATGAGTAGCTGTTAAAAGGAGCATCTCTGGATTTCTTATGTAGCATTGATTTTCCTTAACTTTCTTATCCTGCTTGCATTTCGAGAATAACAAATTCAAACTATAGTTGATAATCCTGTTCAGAAAACACTTTTTTTTATACTAGGTAAAATCGTCCTTCCATCCTGAAAGCAGTAAATACATTAAGTAGTCACAAAAAGAGGTTAAAAATAGTTTTCTGTGGGAGCTGCATGCCTGTAAAAACTCTAACCAATCCAGGCCCCTTGGTCTGTGGACCATGCATTTGAGAGTTTGTCCCTGCTTTCATTCCCCTCTGTGCCTCAGGTTCCGTGGGTATAGCCACATC
Organism: Fundulus heteroclitus; assembly: GCF_011125445.2. Taxonomy (NCBI): domain Eukaryota; kingdom Metazoa; phylum Chordata; class Actinopteri; order Cyprinodontiformes; family Fundulidae; genus Fundulus; species Fundulus heteroclitus. The sequence continues at coordinate 30,408,800 of NC_046382.1, read as the reverse complement.
TGTTGGCTGTCCCACGTGCCAATCATTCATACATGTTTACACAATGTCAATGTCCATGCTCGTTCCTTCATATTTTCCGCTTGCTGGCTGCTCGTGCGCACTTCTAGTTAATGTATCCTGTTAGGAAATCGGCTAGGTTAGCGGTTAGCTTAGTGGTTAGCCGTTCATTGTAGTTCCGCTGCTCTCACCGTATACTTTGAACATAGCTGAGAGTTGCATGAAGCAATCCGCGTTCATGTTTATGACAAGAAGAGGAAGCGCTCAGTGGAAAGTAATAAGCCCAGAGTGGATTTGGGAGTTTTAAGACACGATTCCCCTGAAGAGCGGAAGAGCAAGATTCGTCGGTCTTGGGCATGTGCGGTTATTCAAAATAGGGCCTTGGGGAAACTACCAGAAAAATCACCGACCCTAGCTTTAAAAGTCATTTGTTAATCCCAAAATTGCTTTTGTATTCACCTCAGGCATACAAAGCATTCATGCGGTGTTAAAATCCCCATATTGTGACTGTACATGTCATGAGGCACAGATGAACCACTGGATCCCAGATACAGAAATATGTAATGTGTGTGATGTGTATAATGTGAGACTATTCGATGTAAGATGAAAACATAAAAACAATTGGTAAAGAGAGGAATATGATAACTATATATTCTAAATATACAGTCAAAAGGTTAGATAGTATTACTGCTTCTCTTTCAGAGATTATATTTTGTTTAAAAATCATAACAATACAATTGAACCCACATACTTCTGTTGCAACACAAAATCCTCCCTGTAGTTTTATTAGATTGCATCCTTAATGTGCCATGTGCATCACTGGATAGTGCTCTAAGTGACACAATCACATATTCTCCAGTGTGCCAGTTCATTGGGTAACACAAAGACAAGGCCACCTGCTCAGAGATACTTAGGTAAATGTGAACAGATATACAAATATGATTTATTTCATGTAGTCCCTAAGTAAGCTGTCATAGTCAATAATAGAAGAGGGAAGCTGGATAAAATAGGTTTAGTACCTAGTTGATGACATAAATTCAAAGTGTCAGGACCAAATAAGCTAATACCCCTCACAGTTATCACATATCAGACATGTTTTCATTCACCTTTTATGCTGCTACCTTCAATGCTGATATGATTTATTTAATACCCTCAGTGAGTTTTAAATTCTATGAGGGCAGAAATGCCCCATCGGGAGTTTCTATCGGATTCTTTGAACCAGAAGTCCCTTAAATATTAATTTAGCAAAATAAAAATTACAAAGAATTATGTGTGCATAAAAATATCCACACAGTAAAACATAAATTGTTTCAGCTTATTTATTAACTTCCTATTCTTTTTTTCAACTAAACACGCCACCTTTTATGTGAGTTGCTTTTGAGCTGTGCTCCTATTAAAGCCAGTAAGACTTGAATTGCTGTCTACTTGAGCACTCCTGTTACCTCACCTGTCGCTTAGATCTCAAATTAAAAAACAAAAAAACTCTAATACTGTCCTTTAGTTTTGTTTCTTGCTTATATTTACAATTGATAACCCTGAAAGCAAATATAATTATATATCTTTGCAAAGGCAGAGAACGTAAGCTGTAAAATGTGATTTTAAATGAACGCAATTCATTACATAATTTGAAAAAATTAAATGTGAGAAAACAACAAAATGTAGGTTTAACTTTGTACACACATTATAAATGGTTTTCAAAACCTTTTTTTATTTTATTTTTTGGATTGAGAAGTTTTTTTGTCATTTCATGCTTGAAACACATTCTTTGTCTGCGATATATTTGAACACATTTCTCTCCATAAAGAAACAGTTAGCATCGCTCCGGCCCAAAGTCTACCAAAAGCGAGCCACCCAGTATTTTTTCCCCCTATGTTCAACTGTAAGTTCATTATTTCTGTATTTTTATTCCCGGGATGACTATACAGATATTATTGTCAGGCAACGATGTTGACACTCCTATGGATCTCAAGTTCCCATCATGCAAGCAATAGCACTGCACAATATTAGGTAAAATACTCTACTTCACTATTTTTTCCTCATTTTCCCCACCTGCCACCCCCCCCCCCCACCCACCCTACTATCACCATGATGCTCACATTCACTCAATCATTTCAATCACTAAAATCTATAGCTCCTGTGGCCATCAGTGGCAGTAATAATCCATTCAATGGGCCAAATACAATAGACACAGTATCAATCCATGGCACTTGAAGTATATTAGCCTAGCAATATTGCATTCAAGTCACCTCTGCAATGCTGATGAGGCTTCCATTGTTTTTGTGGGTACTATTGCAATTTGATTTATTGTGCAGCTCTACTTTAAGAAATGACATTGATAAAAAAAAAAGCAATGAACAGTACAACATCACTTTGAAAGTGTTAAAACCACATTTCACTTGCCAGGATGGCACTGAAAATATAAATATAGAGATGAGGCTATACATAAAAATATAACTTTATGCAAGATTCGATTTACTTTCTCTTATTAAAATACCAAATCAAGTCTACGATTTTTTTTCTAACACACATCCGCTGCTTTTGCCAGCTGAAAACAGTTTCATTTACTACCCCTTGAGTGGAAGAGCCATCAGTAAAGAGATCAGAGCTTTATTGCGAACACAGCCATCATATCCTGTTAAGTCCCCAAAGGCTATTTATTGGCATTCAGTAACTACCTTCATCCTTGCCCTGTTGTATTTGCTGGCTCCTCCTCCATGGAGCTGGATCTGTCAAATAATCATCCCCACTGGGTAACACAGCCTCACATTTTGTTATATCGATCCTGGGAGACACTTATGTGAGGAACAAGACAGGGAGCATTTAGGTAAAAGGCAAAGCGGTAATTCTCTATCAAGGAGGACAGTTGGATGTTGATGGTTAGGACCAAAGCAAGCCACTTTGAGGTGACAAAGTTTCAAAATAAAAAGAAAGCTGATGGATGAGGAAGAGGTCTAAGTTATTGAGGAACATCTGCTTGTAAAACAGTTATATTGGAGATGAAAAGCATGGGATTAAAGGAAGACCTAAAAGAAAAACCTGAACAAGAAAATAAACACTGACACTGTGTTTGTAGTGCTAGATGAAAAAAAACGATAATGTTAAAGTGAGATAAAGCACGAATGAACCAAGAAATATTGGGGGGGGGGGGGGGGGGGGGGTTAAATAAACAAAAATATGAAAGGAGAAATTGGCAAGTGACATTCATGCAGCCAGCAGGATAGTGGGATGTCATGGTGCCACAAAGGGCTATACATCCTCATTAGGTTCCCCGCTGTTGCCCTGAACATACATCAGCAGAACAACACTGAAACGTTGCTTGTTGAGACCCATAAACTAGCCTGCTGGCAGAGGCAGTGAGTATAAGGGAGATGAAACCCTGTACATTTAAAAATAACAATGTTAGCCAGATGCTAAAATCTGTTCACACCAAGTTACATCCTTTGACTCATATTCAACTTTAACCAGAGAAGAAATTCCACAAGCAAGATAATGACTTCACGAACAGTGAGTAATACATATTTTATGTGCTAGATCCAATTTTTTTTCTAAAAGAAGACATGCTTTAAAATGTTCCCTTATGAATTAAATGCAATGGCAGGAAAATTCAAGTAGGATTTGCAGGAAAAATCAATGCCTCAGGGTGGATTATCTCTCTTCCAATGTCCTAAACTCTTTCACACACATGCACAGAGAGGGCATGGGTGCTCTTTTGTCTGACAACAGATTTGTGGTTGCTCAAGTAAAAAAAACAGACCAGCAACCTGACAAGGACAGACAGTGACATCTTTCCCGCTACCTTCTCTCTGGCCCTGAGGGCATTGATAAGAGCAGACATTTTAATTTGCAAGGTCAAAACAAATGCATCAAGGCTCTGCTGGCTGGCCACAGAAAACCTAATGGGCAGCTGAGTGCTGCAGTGCCATGATGAACACGGAAACTCGTTCTGAATTTATTACATCCTGCCCATTTTTTTTTCTTTAAAGATCATTTACTAATGGGATCTCAACTAAAACTTAATTCATCACACTATTCCAATTTAATACTTTGGAAAATGTGTTTTCTTGCCCTCTTAATTTTGTTAAGAAGAATAGAGGATATGTATCCAGCTTTTTAAAAAGAATTATTCACTTTTAAGGATGAGCATTGTCTGGCTTTAAACTACACTTTAACAAAGTTATGATGGACCCCTTTTCTCTCATTCAGAACCATGGTTCTCAAGTTTTACTGGGGATGCCTTTAGAAGAATTTAAGATTAATTTTTGGCATCAACAATTTACAAGGTACACATAAAACAGATTGAGTGTAATCTTGAGTTAATAGGCATAAAAACATTAGTTTTAGGTAGATTTATCTTTGCTTTCATTATAGAACGGACAAGGGAAGTGCAGTAGGGAAGAATTCAAGGATCCCTCAGGTGATACTGAAGCAGACAACAGCGAACCCAGAATAACTGCTAGAGGCTTCATGTGCTGTGTGCCATTTACATTTGAAGTCAGAACTTTGATAAGAGAATCACACAAAACCTAATTTAACCCTGATCTAGTTGTAAGTTGGAAAACCAGTAGTAGTATTTGTCACTTGTATTCAATAATCAGACTAACTAATGTTAGTAATAATAGCAATGAGAGTCTCTACATTTTATGCATTCATACATCAAAAGGACACCTTCACAGATGTTGAACAATCAACCTCTAGCTTTGTTCATCACTGCAGCCATTGCTAAATTTTTAAAAACTCAGCTGCCATATTAGATTTTTACACTGGGTTTGTTGGTCTTTCCAATTTAAATTTCTAACATCTGGTAATCTTCCTGTTTATTATTAGGTTTACGTGGAACCTAAAAATCTTTGGTTTTGGGAACACAAAAAAAAGAACAAAAGAAAAAAAGTGTCATGTCAACAGATTATCTCATCTGATCTGTGCATGTCTGCAGCTTCTCCTGAGAGACATGGGCCACTTGCCTGCTTCTCTGTTTAAAGGCTGGTTCACACGTAAAGTCAAAATTGTCAGCCGTTTTTCAAAGCTCGTGAGACCCCACACATAATAATAAAATATCGTAGACATAACAGCTTTGCTAATACAGTGTGTGGCGTGCGGTCAGACGGCAAGCACAACACACCACACACAAACAGATTTCACTCGGGAACATTCGGGTGTCAGACAGGCAATCTTGCAAAACCTCTCAAGTTTAAACATGAGTTCAGGGTAAATAATCATGGACAACGAGGAATAATGATGGAGGTAGTTTGTGGACTAATTTTAACAGAGAAAATACACTGGTAAAAAAATTAAGGGAACTCCTAAACAAAACAATGTAACTCCAAATCAGTCACACCTTTGTGGAATGAATGTCACCAGTTAGGTAGTAACACTTATTGTGAATCAATTCCACCTGCTGCTGTGCAAATGGAACATACAACAGGTTGAAATAAAAGGCAATTAGCAAGACACCCCCTATAAAAGAGTGATTCTGCAGGTGGTCAACACAGATCGTTTCTCTGTTCTCGTTCTTTGTGGTTGAACTTTTAGTCACTTTTTAATTTTGTCAGTGCTGTCACACATGAGGCGTTTTTTTTTACAGCCTGCTGAAGATGCTCAAGTAGTGCAGCTAATCCAAGACGGAACATCAACGTGAGCGGTGGCAAGAAGATTTGCTGTGTCTCTCAGCACAGTGTCCACTGGAATATGATATAGAGGTGAGCTGGGTGTCTTTTTTCTCGGAGTTCCCCTCACATACCTTCCTGATCGGCTACGCCACATTCAACAGGCTGCCTGCTCGTTTGACTTCGGAAAACACCACACACGCTAATATCGGGCCGAGACAATCCAACATGTTGAATATCCCCGATTTGAGTTTGAAGCGGTCCCAATGTGTTTCCAAGCATACCGGATCACTCTTAAAAGACCGCACGCTGTAAGAATATCTTTTAAGGTTACTTTAAGAGCCACTCCGATAGTCGAGGCATATCGGAAGGGGAAGACCAAGGCAAAAATCGGGCTAATTATCCTGCCATGCTCACCTTGATTAGTTTCTTGACATGAGATGAATGGCTTTGAAGTTGTACCAACATCTTTCCATCTATGGATAACCCATTGAACAGTGTTCTTTGGTATATTAAAAGCTTCTAACATTGTTTCATAACCTAAGTCTGCTTTAAATTTCTCCAAAACATTATCTCTGAGATGTAGGTTGTGTTCCCTGGTCTTGATGTTGCCATTTGTTCACTAATGTTCTCTAAACAATCTCTGAAACCTTCACAAAACAACCACATCTATACTTAATTTAAATTACACTCAGGTGGACTATTTACTAATTGGGCAACTTACGCAGGCTTAGGGGGATAATACAAACACACAGTAAAGTTTTCAGATTTTTAATTGTTAAATAGATGGAAATTTATCTTTTATGGTGACATAAAAAACGGAAAAAAATACTTTAAAATTCACTGCTTTTTGTCAAAAGCCTCAAGTGTTATGAATACATTTGCAAAGCACTTTAATTTAAGCAAATATATTTCTAAAGAAACTTAATCAGAAACACATTGGACTTTGTTTTTAAATTTGCAGTTACCCTGCCCTAAGTTGACAAGACCAGTGTATTTTAATGCGTTTTGATATCAGGAGCCCTCATAGAAATTAAAATCTAAAGGATCAAAAAGTTATTTCATAAATGAAATATGGAAATTGAATCAGTTTTCCAACAAAAGGCAAAAACTTGAGCTCTGGCAGTTCCATATAACTGAATTTGCACAGGCCATCTGGGCAAATGTAGAAGGAGCCCAAGTTTAATTTCAAGGTGATGCAAATGTGGGTAAAGTAGGACAGCCAGATGAGCTGATGTTGATTCAGAGATATTAAGGAGTCAATTTGGAGTCTTCTTTGAAGCCTTCCTGGTTGTTGAGATTTTCAGTAATGAGCAGGTTCAAAGTATTCAGCCTTATCATAAGCAAGCTTAAAATAAAAAAATAAAAAAATTGCTTAGGCTGACATGTTTTCATGCCACAGAACAAGGTGATCTCTCATCTTATGTTTTCAGAAATAAAATGAAAAGGAAGGGGGGAAGAGTATCAAAAGTCAGAACTGGTAACAGCAACATTTTAATACCTTATTAGTGTACAAACCTGAAGGGGACAACTTTCTCTACATTTACTGCCCATAGACAGGTAGCACCAATGCTCCTTATGGTCATATACATTTGAAATATTTATGAAACTTATCCGTGTTGAGCAACAGTCATTGGCCTCCTACCATCTCAGTATATTAGGGATTTGCTGGTCATTCTAAAAGTTTCCCAATCTAGCTCAAATCCCACTGGTGATTCAGGGTGTAGTTCAGTTCTCAGGAATTTACTAAGAAATATTGTTTCACTCATCAGTGCTTCTTCACAAAGAGAACACACAACCCAATGTTTTAAATGTGTTTGCATAATAACACCAATTTTTCTTATAAAGCCTTTAAATGATCAAAAGCCAATGAGCGATAATCACGTTTAAGATTAAATATCTTTTGCTGTTTTTATAGAATTAAAGTTTTTACTCAAATACCTATGTTTCCAGCTTAAAGCTGTTGACATGCACGCACTGTACCGCACGCACAAGTGCTACAATTCCGTTTTCATAACAAATCTGTCCTTCAGCCACACCTTTAACAGCACATGAATAAATCACACATGTATAAACAAGGTGCTCTCCTCAACAAGTTTCTAATTCAGTGGCTATGTTCTCATTTACAGAACAATCATCTGAGAAGTTTCAGTCAAGATGTGGTGTTCATTATATCACAGAAATAGCTCTTGTAAAAAGCCACCCTTTTTCAGTGCACTGCATCTGACAAAGTGACCATGTTTACTCTCTTATTTGACTTCAACACAGCATTTGACATTCTCGACTATAAAATAATTTTGCACAGAGTAAATAAAGAAGAAGAAATCTTTATTTGTCATTGCAATTGCACATGCCAATTAAATTTGTCCTCAGCTTTTAACGTGTCCCATAGGGAGCAGTGGGCAGCTATCACAGCACCCGGGGAGCAATATGAGGCTAAGGGTCTTGCTCAGGGACCCACAGTGGCAGTGTGCGGGGATCAAACCAGGTACTTGCAACCTTCTCAGAGTGCAAGCGTGCTGCTCTAACCACTAAGCCACCACCCTTGATAAAGTTATTTGTATCAAAGGGAAACTTTTATTTAAATGCATGTTCAGTTTTTTCATAGTGACAATGTGTTCTCCATTACCACAGTTACTCATGGAGTTCCACGGGCTTCAGTGCTTGTAGCATTTTGTTTTTACCGTCTACATACTTCCTTTGGGTTACATTGATTGGAAACATTGTAAAAACCTTTTCGTATGCTGATGACACAAAGCTTTATCTGTCTTTGCCGTTACCTGACACTTGTCTTTTGGTTAATATAAACATGTCCATTAGAGGTTTGTATATAACAAATTGTTATTCATCTATCCATCCATCCATTTTCTAACATGCCTATCCCTTGTGGGGTCACAAGGGGTGCTGGTGCCTATCTCCAGCTGTCAATGGGCGAGAGACGGGGTACACCCTGGACAGGTCGCCAGTGTATTGCAGCAAATTGTTATTGAAATATGAAAACAACTGAAAGGAAATTATTCAGCCCAAAGAGTGTTTTTAATCTGCAATCTTTTCTAAGTTTTTGATGCAAGCAGTATTCTGGCTTCAAGTATGAATGGAAGAAATCTTCATGTTACTGTTGACCAAAAGTTGTCCTTCCTCCCACATATTAAAAGAGCCCCAATAACTGTTGGATATGGTGAAAAGGTTTATTTTATTTTTATTTTTCATCAAACATTTTTTTACTTACTTCAGATAGTGACACTTGTATTATAAAGATTTGTTTCTTGTCATTTTTTGGATTACATATTATGGAAACCCACAATTAAATGTCTCTAAAATTTGATTATTAAACAAGATCAATTAAAAGGGAACATTTTAAACAGAGGTGTCAGGCTTCTGAAAAGTATGTTCATTTCTAAGAAATCAATGCTTGGTTGGTCCTAATTTTATAAGAATTACTGCATCAATGTTGTGTGGCATGATTCTGCTGAGATGTAATAAAGGCCAGGTTACTTTGATAGCGGGGGTTCAGGTCATCTGCCTTGTGGGGCCTGCTGTCTCTTGTCTTCATTTTAACAATACGCTATAGGTTCTCTGTGGGGTTCAGTTTGCTGGCCAATCAAGCACAGTATCACCATGGTCATAAAACCAACTTTTGGTCCCTTTGGCAGTGTAGAGAGGAAACAAGTCCTGCTGAAAAATGACAACAACATCTCCATACAGCTTGTCTGCGGAAGGAAGTATGAAGTTCTCTAAAATGTCCTGTTTGATGACTGTGTTGACTGTGGATGTCAAAAACAAAGTGGATCAACACCAGCAGATGACATGGTACCCTAAACCATCACTGACAGTGGAAACGTCCCACTGGACTTCAAACAACATAGATTTTATGCCTCTCCACTCTTCCTCCAGACTCTGGGACCTTGATTTTGAAATTAAATGCTACCTTTCCTGTCATCTGAAAATATGACTTTGGACAACTTAACAACACAGATCAGTTCTTTTTTCTCCTTAGGCCGGGTAAGACACTTCTGATGTTTTCTTTTAGGAGGAATTTGGCTCTTGATGCATTGACCCCAGCTCCAAAATAAATTTTGCTTGACAATCTTCTCAAGGCTGTTGTTATCCCTGTTGCTGGCGCATCTTTTCCTACCACAACATTTCTGTCCACTCCTCTTTCATTGAATGTGCTTGGATACAGTATTCTCAACAACCAGCTTCTTTAGAAATGTAGCTTACCCTCCTTGTGGAGTTTGACTGTCTTCTAACTGAATCACCACTTTTTTGTTCTATTTTCTATCTACATTTTATTCCTACTTGCTTTTACTCTGTTTTAATTTGCTATATTTTAATCATGTAAAGCACTTTGCATTGTCCCTGTACTGAATTGTGCTATATAAATAAATTTGCCTTGCCTTGCCTTCTAGACATCCGTCAAGTCAGCAGTCTCCATGATTGTATAGACCATGATGTCCTTTACATAACATGTATCTTTTTTTTTTTAATGGTGTTATGTATTATTCCAAATTTCTGAAACAATTATTTTTTTTCATTATCTGTAAGTCATAGTCATCAAAATTACAAGAAATGTAAGCCTATTAGAGATATTTCATAATGATGTTATATAACAATGTCACATTAACATTTTAAGAAAATCTACTTATATTACACACTATTTATTTTTGCATCCACTGAATTGAGCACAAAAACAGGTCAAACGGGAAACTATGAACACCAATGACACCCTGCAGAAAGGATTTAAAATTAGCTGCATACTGACAGTTCATATCTATATTCTCTGATAACTATGGAGAGGAGATGCATTCAAGTGTTGTCACTTCTATTGATAAAGATTCCCCTGAATGGATTTGACTAGATTTAACTGTTCTCATAGGCAGATATTTGGCAGTGAATTTGTTCTCCAGTACACCACTGCATGGAGCTGTGATTTCAAATGAAATTAAAGACTTTTTCTCTTCAGCTCCAATAACAAGACTTCCGGGATTATCCAGAGAAGGAAACCTGGGGGGAGTGGAAGAATATTTACAGCAGAAACTGTGTAAGCAAAGGTTTGCTTTGATTTCTCCTCGTTTTATTATTCTTACAAACATTCAAACACAAACGAAACTCATAATTTGAAACAAATGTTGATTTAATTTCAGAGTACAAAGTTGCTATTTTTTCCCTTTCAGAACCATTTCGATTTTTATGCTAATTTGGAAACTGATGGTTCTATGTTTTCTCTGCTCATGGATTGGGAAGCTCAGCTAATGGGTGATTGTATGTTTAGGCCCAAAGCAACGCTTGTGTAGGAATCTATTTTTTTTTTATCTGACAATAAATTTCAGCTCATCAACCATCAAATTTGTCACAGTTGTCAATATCCACCCTAAGGGATAGATGAGCCAAGAGTAATCTTATTAAAGACCATGCACTACCTCCTAAAGGTTGTAAATACTGTCCAAATATTGTTGTAGGGTATTTTAAACATTGTCCTTTAATCTAATTTTCTGAATCTTTACCAGTATTTCACCTGGTCAACCAGACATGAAAGAGTACTGTATCAGTGTTATGTTTCAATTAAGAGAATGATGCATCTTGAATCCTCCATCCATCCACCATCTAAACACAGTTATCTTTGCAGGGCCACCAGGGGGCTGAGTACTATCTCCAATGGTTATTAAGCATGAGGCAAGCACCCTGGACACCTCACTAGTTCATCTCCAGACAATACTTACCTACATAGAACTAATAGTCGTGTACACACACTCCTAAGAATAATTTAGAGAGACCAATGAATTTAACATAAATGGTCTTGAACTGTGGGAAGAACCCAGATCACCTGAAGAGAACCAGGTACAGGGATGGACGTGTAAAGGGCAGAAATCACCTCAGACCAAGATATGACACTAGATCAATCTTGTCCCAAGGCAACAGTTGCGCAGAAGTTGAGCAGAGAACTATTCCAGTTTGGTTTGATGATTTTATTCATGAACTCATGCAATTGGACAGTCTCCCTGAAACTTCATCTAGTTATATCTCTGTGAAAAGATGGTGATACTGCCTAACACATATGGTTTCTTCTCTAATAAATAAACTGAGGACTTGTAAATCAATTAAATATATCTTATCACATAGCAAACTGACAGGAAGCCGTCTCAAAGATTACTAGCAAAAACAATTATAAAAATCAAAATACAGCGCTTCATTCTGGCCGTTCCAAAACGTCTTGGAAAGAAATCAAGTCCTTGATTGGTTTGAAGAACAGAGCTAAAATAAATTCCTCACCAACAACTTTTGGGCCGAGTTAGCAGAAGCGCTAAATATATCTTAAAATCAGATTTAAAACTTTTGATTTCTCTGATGGGCTTTCTGAAACTAGACATGGGATGATGATGTATGCATAGCACCTTATCACCAAAGTAAAATCCTTGTATGTGTAAAACATTACTTGGCAATAAAGCTCTGATTCTGATCAAATTTAACAGGGGAAATGTATGTAAGAATCATGCCCGTATGTAAGAAAAGAAAAAGCACGGCCATGAAGGCTAAGGAGGAAAGTTGTGGAGATGTGTGAACCACTTCAGTGGGGCATATTTTTCTGTTATCCTTTGCTAAACAGAATACCCCTGAAATACCTTAGGAAACTATTGTAATGCCAGTCACCTTGGTTAGAACATTTAAAACTTCTGAACAATCATTGTCCTGTAACCTCAACTTGACTTTTGATTCTTAATGTTAAAAGGCCTTTCTTTGAAAAGATTTTGTTTTTTGCTTTCACAATCAGTCTTCAAGGCAAAAAGATTGGACATCTTTGTTATGCTTTGGTTCCAGCTCTATTGCAGCAATCTCAAAGGTACATAGCCATGTTAGTTGACTTTTTTTTTTAATTTATACATCCCTAACTCACTTCAGTTTTCCTGAAAGATTATCGCGTCCTGCTGGTTTATTAGTTGTTATTTCGGTGGTTTATGTTTTATTTTTACTAAATTTCTTACAAAATAAACCCCTTCATGTATATTTATAGTAAAAATGGAGGTATGACACTACGCATGTGCGCAGGGATAAACAAGAAGGTAGCTAACAATTAACAGCATGTCCCAGCAAAGTGTGGAAACAGTGAAAAGTGGTCCAAGATCCAGTGCAAAAAAACACAAAGAAAAAACTATTCCAAGAGGGAAAAGACTGGAATAGCGCTGGGAACACAGTATGAACGTTCTTAGTCACTGAAGCGGAATCTAAAGCTGCTGATTGCTCAGATGTGACTGCAGAGTTGATTGACGTGAGTAAACGTCCTTATTAATACTGTGACAATAGTAATAGCGATGCCCTTCTTTGCCTCCACAGTCTTAAGTAAAAACAACATTATAAATATTGATTGATTGATTGAATGATTCTTACTGTGATGCTCTGTCTCTATTTCCCTTTATGAACAGGAGTTTTCTTTCTCCGTGATGTTCTGATATGAGGCTCTCAGAGTTGCTGTAGATCGGTTTATTTAATCAATACCGGTTGGTCTTCGATCATGCCAAGCTGCCACTTTCTGCAACGCATTGCAGAGGTCCGGCATTATTTATAGTGAGTTGCCATCTGACTTTCTGATAGTTCTGCGGTAGATGGCGCTACATATGTTGATCAGCTTATTGTGCTGAGGCCTCAAAAACGACTATCAAAAAACAATCAGGATGGTGTATACAACCTTATTTTATCATGATCAAACATTTTTTTTAATAAGCATATAACATGGCTATGTATTGTACCTTTAAGAGTCTGAAACGCCATATGATGAGAGACTCATCCATATGTTTAAACACATTTCAAACTATGAAAAAAGACTATACACATGAGGTGGAGATACAGAGATTGTGTTGTTGCAGAATGGGCTTTTACTCAAAGATGAGTGGGGCTTTTTTTTAAGAGGAACTAAAACCCAGGCAGGGAATCAATTGGAGGCTGTGTTTTCTCTTCTTTGACATGTATGTACAAAACAAATTTTGTAGTAAAGAGCGAACACATATTCTTGGACACATGTGGACTAGCCCAAAAAGGACAACAATTTTAGGACATTTTCCTCAAGCATATTGGTCCCAAATGAAGTTTATCGTTACAGTTATTCTGCAATTCCAGGTATAACCATGTACCATGTATTGGTGATGTACAACCTGGCTTTCAACATTGAGTTTTAGCTTGGCAAGTTAATAACAAATGATGAAGACAGAGGTAATGTCAAATAAAGCTAATACAATCCAGAATTAAAAAAAAAAGAAAACTCTTGTTGACTGGATGCAGTGAAAATCCAGGAACACAATATGTACCGAAATCATATTCACCTGAGCTACAGGTAAAGCAAAGAAAATGTATATGTACTTTTTACATTCATTCAAAGGTGGTCTATTTGTCAACTTTGTGTAGAGAATAGAAAAATGTATAAACGTTAGTACTAGAAAATGTTTCATCCTATGAAATGAACCCTATGAAGAATAAAAGCTAACAGAATGAGTTAAAGAGGAAAATAAATAGCAAAGAAGAGAATCACTAAACATGTCAATTCAAAAATCATCATGGTTTAGTGAAAGACAACTAAAAAGTCTCACTAGTGTGTTTGCTTGTTGTTGTATAAGGGTGAGAATGAAAGAATTTCCTATAAAGGTCAGCAAGTCAGACGATTACATGACATCGGTGCTATCAAGATGAGAACTAGTACAGCCTAAAGCAATAAATTCCTAATCCACCAATGAATTTACAACTTCTTATAAAAGAAGGGGGAGGCAGCATAATAATGGAGGAATTTATCTCTAGCCTCTTTGGAGAATTATGCTGCTGCACTACAACAGTTCAACAAAAGAATAATTAAAAAAAGAATGTCTTGAGGCTGAACTGGTTAATGGTTTTCAGTGCTATCACACGGGTTTAAATTGTGCTGTTTGGAGTGCAATTCAAATTATGAAGACAGTTATGAGTGAATGAAAAAGTCAGCGAGAATTTTGCCAATATGTTTGAGCTCCCCAATCATTTGGTTTCAAACTTCTCCCTTTTTGGACCTCCTGCTTCCTCCTCCAGTGGTCACACCTCGGAATCAGTTCACACACGTGTGCACACAGTCATAATTGAATTCTTTCTATTTCTCCAGTGTAATCATGAAGAACCCCTCATCTCAGACTGTTTTTCTTTTCCCGGTGTAGCATTGCATATTACCCTCAACAAGTTCTTCATCTGGAAGTCTCTGTCTCACTCTTATTGAATGATGCTGGCTAACCAGAACCAATTAAAGTACACTATTGACAAAGAATCAGTCTGGAAAAAAATATTTACAGAAAATACCATTTGATGAATGCATACCTGTGCAGCCTTAACCAAATAATGTCAGGTAACACTAAAAGGATGGGTGATTTAGGAGAATTTTAAAGCAGTATGTTTGTGGTGAAGATAAATATTGCTTGTGCCAATATTTATTTTAACTACATTGAGTAACTTGGCATTGAGCAGATTGCAATGCCACTGTGATCTGTATGAATTACAACCAGTGATCTAACAACAAATCTTTATCATTATATTGTGGTGAAAGTAAAATTAAATTGCTTGTAATTTTGAGTTTGTGAACATTGATATTTAATAGTTAAAGCATGTAAGATGTGTCTAAAAGTAAGTCACACCTCCACATGCAGTATCTGCTGCAGAACATATCCTTTATTCCAACCTAACACAGTTTATTGAGTCACCATCCTGCAATCTTTTAGGCCCCGCGCTTATAATTATTACTCCACCATGTTGTTACTGTCTTTGACAGTAAATAGTAAAAACATTTCACACGAGTGTCTAGGTTGAAATGTATTTACAAAAATGCACACATTGCCCCTATCTTATAACTTAAAGTTAACAAAAAACATGAGCTGAAGAGGAAAGTAAATTTGGAGATGATTGAAACAAAATGCTTGGAATAGTCAAATAAGAATTGTTTAGCAATCTTCAACCACAAACCTCCAAAAAGTGCTACCATTACCAATGTTTTTCCCCAATAGATTTTTACCCGCTTTGTCTGTTTTAGACGTGGTTCTTGAAGTGAAAACAGTTGTAAAGAAACAAACTAAATAAACTCAACCCTGAGTGAGGTGCGAGAGCGCGGGCAAGAAAGAAGCCCTCTTCAATGGAACAGAGTAAACGAGTTTCACCATGGCAACGGCAGGAAATAAGCAGCCGCGAAGTGCGCATTTCTCGTCAATGTACTTAGAAATCTTTAATGATGGCATGTGGAGAATATCAAGACATAACAAAAAAACAATGCTGTTGCTAAAAAAGTGAGAGTTAGTGGCAGAAAATTGCTAAACAAGTGTATTATTTGATGCAGAATTAAAGCTGTACTCACACTACACTCAGTAAACATCCAAAAAGTTAGTGTTTTGGGATCAATTACATGTTTAGGTGCAATCTGACAGACACAGAAAGGACGTGGCAGCAAATTAAGATTAAATGTAAAAATGCTGTATAAACAGGTAGGGTCCAGTTATAAGCTATTGTTATATTTAACGTTAACCAACTAAAGCATGAATTAGCTATATTCAACAATTAACGATGGGATATGTTGGAGAGAAATGAACTTTAAAAAACACTCAAAAAAGACGAGACGAGACAAAGCTGTTCCTCCTTCGGCCAGCAGGGGACTTTTTCTTATTCACATTGCACATTCACAGTTACAGTCCACAAAGTGCCAACTGTTAAACGTTTCAAGCCCTTTTTTATAAAGTTTCATTCACTGGGTGTTTCAGTTTTCTATCATTCCTGGAAAGAATACTTATATAACTGTTCTCCTCTCTTTTCACAGTCAGTGACCAGAGCTTTCCCAGTCACCCAACCATCAGTTCCCAGCTAACCCCATACCATCTCAAACAACCCCAGAGACTTCCCAGTCAATCTGCCAATCGTTCCCATTTTCTTCCATTACCATCTCACTCATACCTTCAATAAAACTCTTAAATTGCTCGCCTGCTGCCCTGTTTGTTGCTTTCAGGGTCAACACGGACGAACCAGATCTCACAATTGCATATGAAGCTGCATCCTGTTATATTTCTGTTCTGCTTCTATTACTGGCTTCCATGTTTGCATGCTGCTGCTCTTTTATCAAGATAAAATACTAAATGCTGCCCTCTGTTTGGTAACTCTGGGAACTCTCATATGATTGACTCAGAAACCAGGAAGTAAACAGGGGCTACACTCTGAACTGAAGTTTCAAAGAAGAAAAACATGACAAAGACATGTTAATGGAGAGGACTGATTGTTTATCGAAAAGGTTACATGCGTCCCAGTTGACAAATGAGAATGATTTAGGTTGATTTGACAGTAAATATCTTAGTGCTCCTTTAATGCAATGACGTTAAACGGCTTTTTTCTTTATGTTGGGAAAGGACCGGTAAATCAGTCCATCCAGCTTGTCCAGACTCAGATCTGGGCAAGGGGTCAGAAAATTGGACTGACAATGGTTACCTTCTCTGTCCCTGAGAGGGTAACCATACTCTGTCATGAAAATAAAATATTACAGTTTACATTTTTTACATTTTACATTACATTATGTTCTTGTCATAATTTGACTGAGGGGAAGATCTTACAAGCTTTCTAAAGTGAAGAATCCAGGGTATGCAGGAATTTACCCCAAAACTTACTCTGGATTTCCACTAACGCTGCTTTGTGAAATGGGGCACAGATGCAAATCTCTCACTGCAGTTCTCCTTTTAACCTGATGTAGTTACAGGAAACGTGTTTTCAACAGAGACTGTTTTGCAACAAATGCCTCCCTCATACCTAGAGCGGTGGTGATCTTACTAATATTATCTATATTATCTATATGCGTTAAATTTATGCAATATTTTTGCAAGTATCCTAATGCTCATTAACCTTGCAAAAATGTGGATGAACCTGATGGGGACAGAATCAATAATACACCCCGGATAACTGTCATCTTTTAGGTCAGGCTACACCATTCAAAAGGTCACACATTAATTGCCCTGTAGCCTCGTCACTCCTCCGTTCCCCATCATACCTCTTGCTTTCCCCATTGCTATGGCTTTCTTTTATCCACATGGGGATTAGGGACACATGGGAACCTTTTCATCTTAACCTTGTAAAAAAATCATGACAAGAGGCTGTGAGCTGAAAGCCAAACTTCAGACAACAGTCAATGTATCTTCCCTTTTTATCCATTTTAATCTTGCCTTACCAGTTCTTCTGACATTTCCATGCACTTTTTACTAAGAGTTATTTGGGCCCAAAAAAAGTACAGCTAGTGAATCTGATCCCAACTACAAAGGCAATAATTAAAGATTACTCTCAGGTCTTGCAATGATGTTCAGCTTCTTCAAGTGATGTGGTTTTAGTCTTGAGTACTTATTCATTCATTGTGCTATACTAATCTCGTGGCAATTTATTTAATTGAAATACCTTTTTTTTTTTTTGCACTGTTCAGGTCTACTAAAGGATTAATCCCTGATAGAGTTCCTCTGCAATGATTCACATCTGTTCATAAGGATTTAAAAAGTAAACCCACCGTTAATTAAACACCAGAAAAAAAAATAAAAAATTTTGAAGCTATGGTCGGTAATCCTGTTCAGAAACACTTTTTGTTATACTGGATAAAATCGTCCTTCCATCCTGAAAGTAGTTAATATATTATGTATTCACAAAAAGAAGGTTAAAAGATGTGGGAGCTTCAGACATGTAAGAACTCTAACCAATCTCTGCCGTCCGGTCCGAAGGGCAGGGATTGGTCAGAGTTGTTCCTGCTCTCACCCATACACATTATATACCCACCCCCCATCTGTCCCTCAAGTTCCAGGGGAATCGCCTTATCTATTGGTTGTCCCACGTGCCAATTATTCTGACACGCTCACATAACCCCAGTGTCAATGCTCTTTCCTTCGGAGTTTTCGCTTGCCGGCTGCGCATGCACACTTCTAGTGTTTATGTATCCAGTTAGCTTAGCAGCTAGGGTAGCAGTTAGCTGGAAGCCAGAGGGAGTCTAGGGGCGATCAGCCAGGAGAGAGGTGTTATCTCTCTGCTTGGTGAGCCTCGGCTGCCCAGTGGGCTGGAAGCGGGTTGCGGTCCAAGCACATCCGAGCATCTTTAGAATCAAATGATACAGTATGTCAACAAATTGAGCAGATGTTTAAGTTTAACATAGCTAACTTCTCACCTAAAAACTTTTTAAAAGTTGCTTTTGTCACACAAAGTGTAATTTATCCAATCTTAATCAGAGCTTTTCAATGTCCTCCACCATTGCTGTTTCTCGTTAAAAAGATCCATTCAACCCAGAATGAATCATGGGATAAGATAAGCAATGAAGGACACACCGGACCCAACCTTCACATCACGGAAAAGAAGGACACATTTGTCGGCCGCATTTGAAGGAGTCTTTGAAGGATTTGTGAATTGGGACAGCCTTTGTCGCTGCGCTATGAAGTAATCAGCCTACAAATACATTCTTCAGAGGATGAATTGAGACAGACCCAGTGATATGATACATAATGGAAATCAAAGGCGTAGATTTAAACTAATCTACGCCTTTGAGGCGTAGATTGGTTTAAATTTCTTTAATTTTTTTTAACTGCTAGTGTCGCCATCTTTTGTGTGATTAAAAAAAGTGCTCCCCGGTCGACTGCCCGGTCCGCCCGTGCCAAAAAGCGCCATTGAGTGCATTTTTATTATTTTATTTTTGAGGGTGGCACATATCATTTGAGGGGGCAACACCCAAGTGCGGCCCCATGGGGGCGCATAAAAATGGGGCACCTAAATATAATGACTAGTTGCAGTCCTAAACATAACTACCTCTCATAGGCTTTTTTTCTCTCTTTTTTGGACCATTGTCTCTAAACTTGAGAGGTTGCCAATTAAAATCCCAGTAGATCAGCAGTTTTTAAAAAACTCTTAGAACTTCTGGCATTGACAACCATGGTTAAAATGACTTAAATCACCACTCTGATCATTGGTTTTTTCCTCAGTAACTGACAGTTTTAGGCATTCGGCTGAATGACTGGAAATGTAAAGCTTGGCTTATCAAAAACATAGAAGAATTTTAAA
This sequence comes from Fundulus heteroclitus, assembly GCF_011125445.2. NCBI lineage: Eukaryota > Metazoa > Chordata > Actinopteri > Cyprinodontiformes > Fundulidae > Fundulus > Fundulus heteroclitus. Next base: position 30,389,154 of record NC_046382.1, on the reverse strand, counting down.
GCATTTGGTTTTAGAAGATTTAAAACATGTTCCTTTTCTCCACAGTACAAAATACACAGTAAACTGATACTAAATGAAGCACTTACAAAAAAAAAAATTATAACCTACTATATAGGCTAAATATTCAACCAAATTATTTCATCAGGTAAGCATTTAAATTATTATATAATATTTTTTTTTTCAAATTGTGAAACTGTGGGATAAAACTGGCATTGTCATGTCATTAAAAATGTACACTCCCTTGTTAGAATACCAGGTGTTTGATACATGGTGCCGTGACTGATACCTTTGTACAGATTTCTCCTCATCCTTGGTAACCTTTCTGCAAACTGTCGCCTAAGATGAATGATACAGATGTGAAAAAGTCCAGAAAATCCAACTGTGGTAGCTGAACTTTATTTCAGGTTTATTCGATTAAATACAAGACTGGTGGTATTAGTTTAAGGTAGAGCATACTTTTGCAATCAGGTTTGCACCATTTAAACTTTCTACATCACCATCCCAAAACAATTTTTTTATTTACATTTTTTAACTGTTCAGGATTAAAGTAACATTATCCAGACAAACTTTTTATAATGATCCAATTTATTTTATATAAAAAATTAAAAAAAGCAGGCATTAAAACTGGGGTGTGAAAATTTAGAAGCCTCTAAATATACATTCTATCACATTTGTGAGTTTGCTACATCTTATTTCACCCACTGGCATAAAAACCTCATCTCTTGTTCCAGTATTTTGATCAGTAAGGTGGTGAAAAAAGTTAGGAAAATAGGTGCCAAAAATGGGTCGTGTATATGAACTGTGGATCCTTAGGAGAAAAAAAAAACTAAGAAAAAAGCACTGTGCTGGACAGAGCCGAGCTGGTTGTGTGCATTCAGTGTGTATCCACATTGTTATATATTCCAAGTGAGTCCTGTAACATCAACAAAGAGCTTGTTAAGAGTATTTATTTGTTTATTTATTTATTTGTTATGTTTAAACAATGGTAAAACCAGGAAGCATTAAAACAAAATAGTTTATTACAAATTCAACCTTCTACTGTATCTATCTGTCTTCTTATCTATCACAGTAAGACAGTCAAGCACAAGGGCAAATCACATGGAGCCCATTATAGTGGGAAAACTGCAGTAAGGCAATCAATGTCACTTAACACTTTCTAGTAAACCCAGCCCAATTTAGCAGCATTTAATGATAATTGATCACCAGACAATCTTAATTAGTAAAATATTAAAGGCCTTTCATAGGCACTTCAGCTGTGATGGATGGTGCAGACCTGTCCCACCCAGTATGATGTCACAGCAGTGACCTGGCCCCGGCGACTAAGTGTAAGTAAATATGAAGGGAAAGGGAATATAACATGACTTGTGGTCATTGTTTGAAAGATGATATAGCAAAAGATTCCTCACCAACAAGAATGCGCAATGTAGGACCTTCTTAATCTGACTTTCATGATATAAAAAAACAAATTACATAACGTATATTTGAGCATGTTCATAGCAATATTTTGTTGTACATTAGAACAATGGAGATGTCGACACATGCATTAGTTGAAAAGTATCCTTTACTTTCCATTTTTCCTGAAAATACTCAGTAACAGACACACATAAGTTCAACTTGTTTCACACTAGTGGCTGTAATGCTCCACTGGGTGGTTATTTTGTCCTATTTTGTTTGCTTCACAATAAAAATAATACATTGTCAAAGTAGTACATGTATTCCGTAAATAGAATGGTGCAAATTCTCAATCTGTTTAATTGCAGGGTGTGAGGCAACAAAACATGAACAATACCATGAAGGGTGAATACTTTTACAGAACCCTGTAATTACTGATGGAATGTCCTGATATATTAATTTACCACTGATAATTTATTTTAGCAGTTGACTGCAACTCAATTTCGCATCACCTCCAACCATAAACTCAGTTTCCACTGAAAATTTTTATTGGATGGATGGATGGATGGAGACCAAAAAACAATGATTTCAAATTGACTTTCTATGACCATATTATGGCGTATACATTCATTAGGAAAACTGCCTGACTTGACAGTTATTCAGACAATCACGGACATCCTCAAGTCACAAAGGTTCAATGCTAAATAAATTGGTTGTTTACAGAGCGCTGAATTCAAGGATATCTACAAACATGTGTGCAAACATTTCTCCCTGCATCTCCAGTTAAGGCTATCTGACCTATTTTTCTTCTCACGGCCATTTTTTATTTTGTAATGAGTGACATTGTTATTCCATGATGTTTTCTTATGTGTTTTTTAAGAGCTTCTTGGTCAGGTCATGTTTCTAACTGACAACTGGTTCTCAAACATTTAACTGGTAAGATAAAGTCAAAAAATTGTATTTAAAGGTCAGTGAAAGGAAAGCGACTTGGAAAATTGTGCGGCAGAATCTTGAATTACCACAACCTCAAGGGGAGAGAAGTTAAGACCATTCAAGAGTCTCATGGGGTGGGCACTGCAGCCCCAGTGCCCACCCCATGAGACTCTTGAATGGTCCAACTTCAAAAGGCATAACACAGAGATGTACACAGAACACGTGCTACAACTGTTAGTTCTTGTGTTAAGCCACTCCTGAACCAGAGGCAAGGTCAGAAGCATATTTATTAGACATAGGGGTCAAAGAACACCATTCTTTTTAGAGAAAAGTAAATCATGTGTTTCATTTGGAAATTAAGCTCTGAGAGACTTCAGGAAAAGTGGAGAGGCAGAGAATCTATGGAATATCATCTAGAGGAAGATGAGAGGCGTCAGACCCAGCGATGTAGATTACCTGAAGGTCACTATAAAAGTAACCTGAGATTCTTTAACATCAGAATATCAGAGTGGCAGGCTGATAGCCTCCATGCAGCACTGCATTAAAACAATATTTCAGGCAAAAGGGGCTATGAACAAGAGAGGGGGAATTATTACCAAAGCAGATGTAAACCTCAGTTTCTCATTTTCCTAAACTAATGGGACTCTAAAGCAGTACCTGGACTCAATGATTTACAATCTGCTGGGGGGTAAATTCTTTTTTAGATTCACCACAAGTTTTATAACAAAAGTGAATGCAATACAGTTGGGATAATGCAATGTACAAAACTTGAATGTGTTAACCACTGTAGCTTGTCAGTAGAATTTTAATGAAATGCGTAACCTTTGTACTTTCAGACAAGCAACTAAATCTGCAATGGTGTAAATGCTTGAAGCAATTTGACCCATTGCACTTTCAGTGTGTAGTCACAAGGTAAACCAACATTGCATCTCATCCTTTTAGAAAAAAACAAACAAAACAAAAGCAAACATTGAAACTATTTAAGGAAACATGACTGAATTAAACATTATTTGAGAATCTTATCATTAATTATGTATGGATACACAAACATTAAAAACAAAAAAACTATGAACAATCATAAATCCAATGCTTTGCAGCATGTTGTGGCAGTAAATCAATATTCATTCTGTAGTTTTGAACAAAACTGCATGCAAATTATCTGTTCTGTTATCTCATTTACAAGCGGATTCAGTGTAAATGGTGAATATTTGTCAATAATGCACCTAAATTTATTTTCACTTTCCCAGTTGCTTATGTATCTGAATGACTTTAGTCTAAAAAAATTAAACTGTTAGGATATAATGTTATGTCTTATGCATGTAAGAATAATTTTGCTTCAGGGGAACAATTTGACAAAATCAGAAGAACAAAGACTTTTCTTTGGTTGAATTGGTTTATTATTGGAAATGGTTTACTTTCTATCCATCTATACACATAGATACCGTATTATTTGGTGTATAAGACGCACCTAAAATCCTAAAATTTTCTCAAATATTGATGGTGTGTCTTATATATGATTACCGTTGTGCTTACTGACCGCTTTTATGTGGTACAATGTTTAAAAATCTGTTAAAATGTGTAACTACAACTTTGGTAAGCAAGAAAGCCGCTCCACTCAATGGATATTCAGAGCATTACAGTACAGTGTCACTACCTGATTGGACCTCTGAGCTGTCTACAAGACTGTCTGACTGTCATCTACTCAAGGCTGGCATATGAGCCGACAGGAACAAACGCAGACGGAGCAATTTTTTTGGATTTTCTGCAGCTTATGGTTACAATCACTGGGGATAACTATTGAAAGTAGATCACTGGGTGCAGATTACCATTTTGGGCAGAGACTGGTTCTGAAGCTGAGTTTTACTTGGTGAGAACAATGCAGAAACCCAAATTTTGGACCATGATTTTATCCTTTTTAATTTTTTATTGTTGTATTTCACCAACTAAGGCTGAATCACGTTGCCAAATTAAGTATACTGGAGTTACAGCGTGCCAGCACATGCAAGAAGCTGTGCCAAACTTATTTTTAAACGATCTTAAGCTCCAGCTGAGTAGCAACCGGGGTAGTGTAAGACACTGGAATGACGAGGAAATTTTAAAGAACACTTTTCAACACCTTTAAAAAAACTATTTTTGCATGTGTGCATGCAGAGCACACAGAAATATGAAGAACTTATTGGTGGTGTGAAGAGAAGGCTCAGGATTGTTTATTTATTAAAACCTGGGGTAACTGCAGCAAGGTCAATAGATTAACAGTGCTTAGCTAGCTAATCAAACATTTTACCATCCGTTTCGCCGCTTCATCCCACTGGCAAAAAGTGTGCAAATTGTAGGAACCTGCCACAAGAAATGTAGGCAATAGTACTCTCAACTATGAAGGGTGAAACGTCCACGGAGAGTCAACATGGAGTTGGCCAAGTTCACAGTATGCGTACAATATGCCCGAGTATGTGGGAGCCTTTAGGCAGCCCGTGCCCAGAGTATGCCCTAGCAACAATAAACCTAGTAAGTTAATTCAATATAAAAGTTACATTTATGTTGGCCTTGTGTTAGAAACAGGACAGTGTAGTCCAACTACTCTGTCCTCCCGGCAGAGATGGATAGCTCTACCTCTCAGCAGAGAGCTGTGTACGTGAAGGGGCAGAGTGATATTACACACTTGGGGAGAATATTTAGTGCGCTTTATAATCTGCTGTGGTTTATGGTCCAAAAAGTTTCTTTTAACATTTCTAATATATTTGTTTGCAAAACTGATAATTTCAACATTTGTTACCCATAGCGCAGTCAACAAAAATCCAAAGACACTCAGGACATTATAATATATTGGATTCATGGGCTTCCGGTGGGATTGCTAGTAAGAATAACTGTGAATAAAGTGTGTCCGACTTAACTGTCCACTTAAGTGGAAAAGCAGCAGTATCCAGCTTGTTTGTCACACAAAAGTCACCTGGAGGGCTGTCTATTACAAGGAGTGTGGAGTACAAAGCAAAGTTGAAGTATTTGCTTCATTGTGGCGGAAAAATTCCTTATTTTGAAGTTTATAAAAGATAGAAAAGATTATTAATAGTAGCTTAATTTTTCTCACAGACACCAATGTCTCAAGGTCTGTGATCTGCTTTCCAAAGCCATCTTAATATTATACAAACTGAATGGCTGTTATTCCTATTCTGCAAAAGAATCAAAGGTAAATTAAAGTTTGGATGCTGCTTTTGGAAACTTGTTTTTCAAGCGGTTTCCAAAAAGCAGAAATTTCTTGCACAGAAGGGTTCTAAAGGTTGCAACATACTCCACAAGAAGCAAGAAATCGCCTACTACTGTTGTGTTATTGGTCAGGATTTGGATGGGTGTGTTTAAAGTTGGAAAAGCAGCTATGGCTCAAGCAATTGTCAAACTAAACAGTGACCCCCTCTTAAACTCTGGTGGTTTTAAGCAGTCGAAAATGCCACCAGTGTTTCCAGTCTTTCCAAATAGTGCTAGAGGACACTGTAAGCTGTTTTGTCTGTTCATGTTGTACCCTGTGTTTTGACCTAAGGTAACACTACATGACACATCCTGTACTTTCCCAGAATGTACAAGTTACTTCCTGGAACCTTTATGGAACTCACCAGGAAACATTCCCAAGACATGAAGGTTACTTTTTAAAAGCTACTGGGTACTTTTCTAGAAGCACCTTAGTCTCCAGGTTATTTTCCATTTAATTTATAGTCTGGGACTTAAAATGGTCCTTGATATCCCTAGTTAATTTCTAGGAAAGTTCACCATTAAACAGTACTTCAAAAACAGCCCAGTTCCAGGGGGCATGCTGTATATTCCTGAAAAGTTTCTCAAAAGTTCTTAGAATGTACGTGATTTTGTTGCCTCACACCATATCCCAGTTCCTGAAAGTACACTAAGTTTCATGAAATTAACCAGAAAGTTTCCAAGAATCTACCTGGCAAGTTCTGGAGAAAGTATCCAGTAAGTACCAGAAGGTTTCAGAATAAAAATTACTAATTAACTTTCAGAAAATACACTGTAAGTTGTAGGAAAGTTCTTGGAAAATAACAGTGTTTTGAAATAGGAACCAAAGTTGCTCTGAAAATTAAGAAATAATATGTAGTGCTATCATGATTTACTATCTTTGGTGAAAAAAAGCTATTATTTGGCTTCACAGGAAAGGTAAGTCGGCTACTTAATAAAATACTGTTACATACATATTATTACAACTGGCGTATTCCTTCAGTCCTTAAATTTCCTAAGATTGAGTTAAGAAAAAACATGTTTATTTTGGGATTTCATCTGAAGTTTCGGGCCATTTAAATATTCTTGTGAAAGGCCAGTCACAAATTGTAGTCTATTGATTACCACATCACACAGAAAAAACAAACATGAGATGAAGAAGAGTCTGTAACCGAGTCCCTTTAGGGCTTTATTGCCCATCAGATGTTTTTGCACTCAGTGATTAAACTGAATTGCTGCCATGCTTATTATCAATCATGAAATTGTGTCGAAAGCAAAACGAGGGATTATGCCACAGTTGTTTTATGCCAACACAGGCCTCAAAAGCCCCGATTATGTCATGCAAGAAATGGTTTTCCATATAATAGATTTTCCCACCAGCAATTGTAGCGGGTGCACGGCCATGCTTCTCTTTTCATAGAAGTTAAAAGAGCCTTTGAGGCCATGGAAAACACAATTTAACTAATCTTAATGAATCTGGATTCAAAAAGTCTGAACAAACTGAGCAGTATGAAATTAGACTAATGTGATGAAGAAAATCTCAAATAAGTTGGCGACAATTTGAAGCCAGCTCATTGTGAGGAATTTGATCCAAACCGAACCGCTGAAGCAGAACTGCAGACAAGTGATGAAGAATGTTTTCTTCTGCTTCCTATTGTTAGGACAGAATGCTAGTCTGAGAGAGGCTTGTAGAGTCTACATAGGTCTACTGAAAGGACATCTATACTGTGCTGGCACTTGCATGGATGGTCCTTTGACACTTCTTAGCAAACAAAATAGTTTTTATTTTTTAGACAAACCAATGTTGTATCCCTTGAAAAAAATATTACTGCGGAAATGCATCCATGAAAAGTGCTCTTAATGTTCAGCACTGTAGGACATTTTGACAAAATACCCGTGCATGGACATATTGTACATTTCCTACTGTGTGGAGTATTATTTTCCATTTTATCAATCTAAGTTTTATGAATTTCCGATCGTCAGGCTAATGGCCTCATAGCTAACAGCCATGATGCTGCAAAAATTACAGTGATAAAGTATCAGACCAGCTAATACCTAGTTTTAAGTCAAGTTTCTGTTCTGGGGGCTTTTTGATTCAGTGTTGTTTTCTTAGCGTCTACTAGGCTTTTTGTAACTTTGTAACTGGGGTTTTGCCACAGAAATTCTTTAAGAAAAACACCAAGATGTTATTCATAGAAAGAATGCCAATTACTGAAAAAAACGGTTCAGAGGAGAAATAGCTGACATAATCTCAAAGGTGATAAACCACAGCAACAAATAAATATAAAGAAAGGTCAATAATTACAAAGCTATCCCTCCAAGTAGGACATAACACATTAAATAACAGCAGTCTTGTGTTGGCAAGGGTGAAAAGATCCTGAACAGTCAAGTCAACCAACTTTAATAGATTCTGACTCATGAAAGTCAAAACGTTGTCCTGACAGTCAACACCCTATTTTGTTAAACCACTTCCATGATAAGCCGCCATTTAAAATTGAAAATACTCCCCAGTATTTGTGCACGCAGACATTTGTCTCCTGTCAGTAGCATCACTTTAGCTCTGCAATGATGGGGACACATCCTACTGTGCTAATGGACCCTAAAGCTTTTATAATGGGAAGGGACTTTCTGCAAATGGAACATGGAGAAAGTGGCAGACCGCCTCAACACCCATCACCTGAGACCACTCAGTAGCTAAGACATGAAAGCTTACAGACAAATTTCTCTACATACACACAGATGACTTGGGAGCTGATGCTCATTAAACCATCAACACATCCTGAAGTTAAATCTTCTGTTGGGTTAGATGGCATCGAGTCAGCAGTGCCTTCTTGGATGCCTCATTTATCTCAGCAAGAGCAGTGTTACAGGCAAAATGGGCACCATGTATATTTAAATGCACAGTATTGCTGCATTTAATGGGAGTTTGGTCTACTTGTTGAACAGTTAGCATTTTTTAAAACATTATTTTCCTTTATACTACAAAAGTTGCATAAAGAATAAAAACGTACTGATAAAAACAGAGTCGCTTTTTTTAGATTTACAAAATGGCTAAGATGAAAAATATTATTTATTTAATAGCAACCTACCCTAGACCACATATTATGCACTCTCCCTAGAGTCAATTATTTTCTCCTCTCCACACTATTATCCTGAACAGTAAGAGACCATTTGGTATCTGTCTTCTCACATATTGAAGTCATTGGAGTTTATTCCTAAGGATGGGGTCTAGTAGAAAAAAATACATTATTAAATTATGTGGCAGGTTCTGACACAGTTTTGTGTCACACCAAGGCTCCCTGTAGTTATACCTACCCAAAACCTGGGCCAGGGAGGAAAAGCTTACAGGATCTTTGACTTCTGTGATCCTCCTGTTATTGCTCACTTTCCGTTTTAAACAGTAATCTCTCTAGGCAATTTGGTATTGCCGAAATATACAAGAGGAAAATTATAAGGTTATCTCCTAGGGGTAAGCTAGAGCCAAAGAGAAGGAAAAATCCAATTTAATATTTGATTATTTAAGATTAATTTTATCAGTCAGATAAATGTGATGGTTGTAACGCCTTGCTTCAGTATGCAACCTATTCTACTCACTCAGGTCTTCATTCAGTGAAGTCAGTGAGGAGGAAAATGAAAAATGAAGCAGAACAACAGGTCATTTACAATGCTACAAAATTAATATGGCTTCAAAGAAATGCTTTATTTTATTCAGCTTCTAGTATCTGTTGACATATATTGGTGGGTCAGTGAAAACCGAAGGACATCCGTTCAGGTAAGCATATAAAAACAACATGGATGGAACCAGTTATAAGCAGTAGCTTATAACTGTTTAAGATCATGTATGTCAATTAGAGGGTGTTGCAGCAAAACAAATTTAAGACTGGGTTCACTATTTTCTTTCCTGGCGAAAATGAAGGAAGCATTTGAGCTTATTTGTTACAGGCCAAATTGCACCATCAAGACACCTTTTAAATTGTCCTGTTTTAGCATATCTTTCTGCCACAGACAAAACTGGATTTTGCAAAGATGCAGCTGATTTAGATGCTACAAGCCACATTACTCAAGAATTTTATTCTACTTTTACTTTTTTATTTATTTTCTACTGTGTTTGCATCCCCTGTCTCAATAACTGAGAAATATGAAGCAAGTTTATTTGTATAGTAATATGCATAGACTAGGTAATCAAAAGTGCCTTAAAATATTAAAGCAATAGAAACAGGCAACATGGTGAAATGATGACAATGGAGTTTAATCAAAGTAAAGATAAAGCATAAATGTAAAACAAATAGAAAAATACTGCAGGAAACACAGATGTTTAAAGTGCTTATTTATTAAAGGGGCAAACAATTTCTGAAAATCTCTTTCAAGGATTTGGTTCCAGAGCTGAGGAGCATAAAAACTAACGGTGAAATCCTGCATTTCAGGTTAGGTCCTGGGAGTGAGCCGGTCTCTGGTGACCTGATGACCTGGCTCTTATCTGACCAGCAACACAGCGATGTATTTATGCCCAAAATGATTCATTTTTTTCTGGTGTTGTCAAGATATTTTTAACAATACTATCAGCAAGGAGTTTTCTGTGTTTAAAGGTGTTTAAAGATGTTAGTTGGCTTATTTTGTCATGGACTGTGTGGATGTCTACAAAGTTTTTAGTATGCATTATAGTTTTAGTATCATTAAATCTAGATAACTACTGAACTTAAACCTTGCACATTTAGGACCAAAAACAATGACTTCTGTTTGATCTGCATGAAATTGAGGGGAATGTATGCAAATCCATTCACTTGTATTATGGATGCATTCTTTCAGTGACTGTGATGGACTTTGGTTGTGTGGTAACAAACTATAACATCATGTCTAATCAGCATACATTTGGTACATGATGTCATAAAAGTGGTCTTAGAAGAATACTTTAAGGAAACTGACACATGATCTTCATTTGCTGACATTTATAACTGCCAGTTTGCCCTGGTCTGCTAAATATGCACAGTATCAGACAGTCTTTTCATTTTCATCAAGTAGTATTAGCGATGAAAAACAGTGTCAAAACATGAGCTATGAATGTTTTTGAAATAATCTTTAGCTTGTTGTTGATTTAGTCACACCCATGAGCTTAAAATTTGAAGTAGACCACAATATCACTACCTGCTGGAAAAGCATAGGTATTTCATGTTTTTTGATAGGGATCCCACAGATTGTATATCCAGAGTTTGTTAAATACAGAGGAAAGCATATGCGTTTACAAATACTTGACGTAACAAGAATTTAATTCAAATGTATTTTTTTTACTGTCTAATAAACATCTAAACTATTGCCTTACATTACAAATAACAATAATTCCAATCCAATGTAAATCAAATGAGTAACGCTAGCAACATGGTCATTATTTGCCTCTACCTTCAGCTTTTAATGCGTAGAAGTTTTCTGAGTGCAGCTGCCAGTTCATAAAACCATTTGGCTTACTGAATGTGTTACATGTCACATCAGGTAAATTGACGCCCCAAAAAACCTTACAAACAACTCTGTCAGTGTTATTTAAATCAGTGTTTCTATCCAGTGTGAGACTTGCTGGTGATTTCTAGAGGCTAAGCTTTTAGCTTTGCCATCACCCTTAGAAATTGAACAAAAACATGACAAATTGTGTGGGGAAAAAATAGGATTTGAAGCACTTTTGGGAAAACGAGAGGGATGTCTGATGACAAGGAAAGTGGGGCCATTTACAAATAAATGCTTTTATGGCAAAAAGCTTACAGATCCAGGGTGCACCAGAAACCGTTAAATGAAGACAATGTAACTCTGGCCATGAGTGTGTGTTTGAAAATGGACTTCTTAGCATTCAGAAGAGCTCATGAAGTCACATTCTACCATCTGGGGAAAACTAATGTACCAATGTAAACTAATGGCAGAATGTATTAACACAAATTGTTTTCCTCCTTTTAAGAGCAAGCGTTAGTTTTGGTAATAACTTAGGAGTGAATCCTGAAGATGAAAAACAACTGATGTTTTTCAGTTAAAAGTATCTCCTCTTCCTTGCTCCCATTGATTAACCTTAATAAACCTCCTTATTTAAACTTATTAAAAATTTGAAATTTGGTGCACTGTTCAAAAAAATTAAAGGAGCACATTTACCCGGAGTATAATATTAAGTCTGTTAAAGTTCTGGAAACCAGTCTGATCAGTTCAGTAATATGATTTGTTAATCAGTGTTGGCTGTTTTGGTGTTAAAAAAAATTAATTAATGTGTTTTCTAATGTGTTTTTTATTTTTTATTTTTTTTTGGCTTAAGTGGCCTTTTTTTCTACAATAGCTAATGCTTTCAGGCACAAAATTTCATGATAAGATTTAAATTTATTCGAATTTAAAAAGCAATAATTGAATTGTACTGTTCGTATGGACATACAATGAATTAATCATGCGTTTATATGCACCTCGTTTTATTCAGAATAGAACCACTCTGACATGCACAGTTATGACCGTTTGTTTCTCTGCAGAGCCTCCAGGCTGGACTTGCACCAGGTTCTAATTACAGTTGAAACGTTACAGAACAAATAACAATTTTGAGCTCTTTTAATGTGTCAAATTGAAAGGTGGTAGCTAAAGTCCCAACAGTTTTGCTTCCCGAAGTATGTCTGCCCCTCACACGTTTACCTCGGGCACACGTGCACTCGGGTCAATTTACCACATTCGGAATAACTCGACCCTCACAAGAATTTATTTACTTACATGCATGCTGATTGAATTATCAATCAGCATATACCGCCCCTCTCATTTGAATTACAATTTCATTCCGATTGAACTTAATACAATCACTATATTACAATGGGCTTGTTTACATGATGTATTTTTATTTTGATCAGCCCTTTATTCAGATCACCTTTGTCCATGTAAATGCAGGAAATAGGATTGGGAGAACCACCACCATGCCCCTTCCTTACATTTTTTATTTTTTTTTTGGGCTGTATATTTTGTTATCCTGGTTTAAAATTTAGAAAAACAAATGTAATCATGCAAAAATGCTGATCTATTTATGTGAAGGAAATCACACCAAAAGGTGATGAAGAATGTTGTCTACATAGGACCATCAGCATCTGGACAATCAAGAGGTAGAATCCTGATTACAGGGACATAAATCCGTCAAAAATGCCCGAGGACTAGTCTTTCAAAACAATACTAGGAAGCACAGTGCTACATCTGTCCAGAGGGCATCAGGAAAAACATACAAGCAAACAAAAACAAGAAAAAAAAAACAGTTATTGTATTAAATCTAACTGAAAATGGTCCAGTTTACCTGGACCATCTCAAAATAAATTAATAGGAACTAAAAAAAATGGCCTAAGTATTAATTTAACAGCTGTAAGGATGGATCTAAGACATTCAAAGCAAATTGTTACCTAAAGATGTTTGTTTTTTGTGTGTGTGTGTGTTTTCTATATAGAGCCACTGTGTTTTTCTTTAAAATGCAGTTCAATGAGTGCTCTAGCTGGATGCACTTGTATGTCTAAAGGAATCACATAGAATGAAAAACATGGCTGCTTGATGTCCCCGATCTCAGTCACAGATATAGAGTACTGATAGAGAAATCCAGTATTATCACTCCACTAGCTCCCATCTCTCTATCTGCCCACCAAGCCTTCCTCCACCACTCATCTAACTTTAGCTCTGATCTACCCCTTCCCATTTCATATTATTTGTATTATTTTGCGTTTGATTTATGCATACTAAAAATTCCTCTCAAAATCCCTCTCCCTCGTTGGTCAATATTTATCAGTAAATACCACTCTTTTTAAATCCTTCTTAGATTGGGCAAGCTTCCCCATATTACCACGTCTCAGTGCCCATCTCTGTCACTCACCTCATTTCCTACTTACGACTTAGGAGTCCCTCTAGCTTTGCAATCTCAATTAAGAGACCACAGCTCATTGACTGAGCCTTTAATCTGCAGTGAAAAGAAACATGAACGCGTTTCCCCATGAATATGTTGCTCCTAGTTTGGGCTTAAACTCCATTCTCACTGGAGTGGTACCCTGTGAAGTACACCAACCTCTTGGAAAAAGTAGTGAAAGTATTCCTAATATACTTTATTAAATCAGATTTCCAGCTCACTTGCTTTTTGAACACAAATAATGTTTTCACTAAATCGAATGGGATGCTGTGTAAAATTAAAAGCAAATATGATGCCATTTGTTTTCTCAAAATGGGTAAACAGAGTGTAGCCAGACTAAAAAATCTAACAAATAAAAATTAGACATTTGTAATGTATGGAGCCACCTGTTTTCAATCCCTGCGTGCACCCTGAGTTGTGCACATTAACGAAAAAAGATAGATTTCCAGGCATTGCAAAAACATAACTGTGTGCATACGGGCACCTGTGTGTAGGATCATGACAGAGTGGGCCCAATGTAAATTTATTCAGCTCTCTAAGCTAAATCAGCAGAAAAGACAACAGTTACCTCTTGGCATGTGTGTGGACATTCAGAAAAATGTCCTAGAACATATAGAGTTATATACTTCACTGCTGCAGAGCTGGTAAGGTTATTCTTTATTATTCTGAGACTACCAGAAAACTTAGTAAACTTAAGAAGAAGTCTTACCTGATGCAGAGGAACAGCAGCATTAATTCAGAAGTTATGGCAGGAAAGAAAATATATGGGGAAGAAAAAAATGGAAGGAGATGGTGGCAGAGAGAGGGAGAAAAAAAAAACAGACACACAGTTAGTCATGCACTGTACCATATCCATTTTCAGTTAAAAGCCCCACTGGCAAAGTGACATCTATCAATGTCATGGCTTTCTCATCCATATTTGAGCAGTCATTAATCATGGAGTCTAGACTGATGTGGGCCATAATGCTGCCTGATAGTCCAAAGCCTTGATTATAATTAGTACGAACACCTAAGTGGAAGCTAAAAGAGAAAAAAAGGGAGAAAGTTGTAGCATTCCTGGCAACATTTGCAGAAATCATTTACCAGGCAATCATATAAGAAATTGGATTTTTTTTTATGTTGAATTAGAAGTCTTTTCTGTTCTGACACAACATAACCACAAAGGTTCAAATGTTTTTTTCTTAACACTGGTCTGTTGTGTGATTGATAAAGAAAAAAAAAAAGTATTGCATCGGCCAATACAACATGGATTCTCTTGCCTGCTATGATACAAACAAATAAACCTGTTTGTGTGAAGAATTTAGGAGGACCCAAGAAATACCCGAAAACAAGTGAGTACAAAATATTATCAGTCTTTATTTTGGCGCTGGCGGCGCGGTCCCCTGGATCGGCTCGCACTCTGCGACTGGCCGCTCCTGGACGTGCTGAGGGCAGAACTCTGACTCCTTATGACGAAGGCGTCTGAGAGGGGGTTATCCAGGGCTCTTTGTCCAGGTCCGGTCCAGGTCTTTGTCAGGGGAAAATCCGTTTAACTCAGGCAGCGGTTTCCAAGGGAGAATCCAACAGGGCGTCCAGGTCCAGGTCCAGGTCAGAATCCAGAAAGCACAGACAGACAGGGGGCAGGCGAACTCGTTTTACTCACGGACAGGCTGGGGTCAGAAACACGGTGAGGCAGTCCAGATCTCTGAGGCTGACAGGCAGGACTCAGGCAGGCAGACAAATCCAAAGGGGCAGGCAGGTTTCCAGAAAACAGAGGCAGAACAGGTCGAGAGGCAGACAGGCAGACAGGAATTCAAAAATGCTGGAAGCGCTCACCGTATGGCTAGAGACGTTCTGGCACTGGAGACTGCGAGGAGCAGAGCTTTTAAGCAACCAGGGCGGAGACAGACACAGGTGTGCTGATTGCAATCAGCAGCTCCAGTGCCAGAAACGTTACAGAGCCCCCCCCTCAAGGGCGGATTCCAGACGCCCCAGGTCGGTCCGGATGGGCTCTGTGAAAATCCCTAATGAGGGATTTGTCCAAGATGTGGCGGGACGGGACCCACTGCCGTTCCTCCGGACCATAACCCTCCCAGTCGATGAGGTACTGGGTGCCTCGACCCCACTTACGGGACTTAAGGATTCTCTTCACGGTGAAAACCGGAGAGCCATCAACCAGGCGGGGGGGAGGTGGGGGCGTGGTGGCGGGAGACAGACTGGAGGTGTTGACAGGCTTGATACGGGACACGTGGAAGGTGGGGTGAACCTTCATGGTAGAAGGCAGACGGAGGCGGACCGCCACCGGGTTGATGATCTTGGTGACAGGGAATGGCCCAATAAAGCGTGGTGCCAGCTTCTTACTGTCCACCCTCAGAGGAAGATCCCTGGTGGACAGCCAAACCCTATCTCCCACTTGGTAGGTAGGGGCTGGAACCCGCCGACGATTGGCTGCACGGGACTGACTCTGAGAAGCGGCGTGTATGGCCTTCCTGGCCCTTCTCCAGGCACGCCGACATCTCAAAGCAGAGAGACGGGCGGACGGGACTCGGGATTCGATCTCTTGTGTGGTAAATACTGGTGGTTGGAACCCGTAAACCACATAGAAGGGAGAGAGACCAGTAGAGGAGGAGGGCGTAGCGTTAATCGCATGTTCCACCCACGGTAAATTCAGCGCCCATTTGGAGGGGTCAGACTGGCAGAAGAGGCGGATCTTGGTCTCGACCTCCTGGTTCATCCTCTCGGATTGACCGTCTGTCTGGGGGTGGAAACCGGAGGAAAGGTTCACAGAGATCCCCAGCATAGCGCAGAATTCTTGCCAATAGCGGGCCACAAACTGGGGGCCCCGATCTGACACAATGTCAGAAGGCAGACCGTGTAACCTGAAAACCTCCTTGGCTAGGATGAGACCCATTTCCTTTGCCGAAGGAAGTTTGTGTAAAGGAACTAGATGAACCATTTTAGAGAACCGGTCAACTATCGTGAGGATGACTGAGTGACCGTCAGAGGAAGGGAGACCCGTGATAAAGTCCATTGACAGGCTGGACCACGGTCGAGGAGGGACTGGGAGAGGGTGAAGCAACCCCGAAGGGGGACGTCGAGAAACCTTTGCCTGACTGCAGGGGGAACAGGCGGCAACAAACTCCCCGACATCCTTAACCAGGGACGGCCACCAAAACTGGGACCTGATAAGTCGGATGGTCTTACTGACGCCTGGATGGCCGTACAAACGGGAGCTGTGACAAAATTCTAACACTTTTGGTCTGAGGCCTGGAGGAACAAAGAGCCTGTCCTTAGGACAGGCCTCCGGCACCTGAACAGAGGCCAGGGACTCCCTTACCTCCCTCTCAAGTCCTAGGCGGGAGACAGCACACCTCACAGAATCCGGTAGAACGAACCCGCGTTCCTCCTGCGGATCCTCCTCGTTCGCCTCGAAGACCCTTGATAAGGCGTCTGGCTTGGTGTTCTTTGACCCCGGCCTGTAGGAGAGGGTGAAGCTGAACCGACTAAAAAACAGAGCCCACCTGGCCTGCCTGGGATTGAGTCTTCTAGCTGTCTTCAGGTACTCCAGGTTGCGATGATCGGTCCAGACTAAAAAAGGTGTCTTGGAGCCTTCGAGCCAGTGCCTCCATTCTTCTAGGGCCAGTTTCACTGCCAGAAGTTCCCGGTTGCCTACATCGTAGTTCTGCTCAGATTTAGATAACCTCCTGGAAAAAAAGGCACAGGGGTGAAAACGACCATCATCTCCCTCCTGGCTGAGGATGGCTCCAACACCAGAGCTAGACGCATCCACCTCCACAACAAACTGTTTCTCTGGGTCAGGAGAAACAAGGACCGGGGCTGAAGTGAACAGTTCCTTGAGACGCCTGAAAGCCTTGTCTGCCTGTTCATTCCAGAGATATTTAGCTTTGCAAGAGGTGAGGGCGTGGAGAGGAGAAGCGACCTGACTGTAGTTCTTAATAAACCTCCTGTAAAAATTAGCAAACCCCAGAAACCTCTGGAGCTGCTTTCGATCCACCGGGGTCGGCCACTCAGTTACGGCCCGAACCTTGGCTGGATCCATGGCAATCTGCCCAGGCGACAAAACAAAACCAAGGAAGGAGGTTGAAGTAGTGTGGAACTCGCACTTTTCTGCCTTCACATAGAGCTGATTCTGAAGTAGGCGGAGAAGGACGGAGCGGACGTGTTGCTTATGAGTAGTGAGGTCTTTGGAATAGATGAGAATATCATCGAGATAAACAAATACAAATTGGCCGATCATGTCCCCAAGGACCTCGTTCACCAGGTTTTGAAACACTGCAGGAGCGTTAGTAAGGCCGAAAGGCATTACCAGGTATTCATAATGGCCGGTAGGGGTGTTAAACGCGGTCTTCCACTCATCACCCTCCTTTATCCGGACTAAGTGGTAGGCGTTGCGAAGGTCCAACTTGGTAAAAACCTGAGCCCCTTGGACCTGATCAAAAGCGGTGTTCATTAGAGGAATTGGGTATCGGTTCTTTACCGAAATACTGTTAAGGCCCCTGTAATCAATGCAAGGGCGGAGGGAGCCATCCTTCTTTTCAACAAAGAAAAACCCCGCCCCCGCTGGAGAGGAAGAAGGGCGAATGATGCCTGCCCTTAGGGACTCACTAATATAGTCCTGCATGGCCCGGGACTCTGGGGCAGACAACGAATAAAGGCGACCTCTGGGCGGAGCGGCGCCTGGTAACAGGTCAATCGCACAATCATAAGGGCGATGAGGAGGTAAACTCGTGGCCTTGGCCTTATTAAACACCTCCTTTAAATCATGGTAAACGGACGGAACCCTGGACAGGTCTGGGTAAAATTCATCTCCTCTACCCTCGGAAGAACGGAGAGGCTGAGCGGAGGATAAACAGAACTCTGAACAAGACGAAGCCCAACCTGTTATCTCGTTGCGACGCCAGTCTATCTGGGGGTTGTGCTTGCGGAGCCAGGTAGCGCCCAGGATCACTGGAACCTGCGGGGAGTCAATAACCATAAAGGTGAGTCTCTCCTTATGATTACCTCCCAAGGTCATTTCCACAGGCTCGGAGATGAGGCGTGACTGGTTGAGCTCGTGCCCATCCAGGGCGAGGACACTACGAGCTGCGGAA
Organism: Fundulus heteroclitus; assembly: GCF_011125445.2. Lineage (NCBI taxonomy): Eukaryota > Metazoa > Chordata > Actinopteri > Cyprinodontiformes > Fundulidae > Fundulus > Fundulus heteroclitus. The sequence goes on along the minus strand of NC_046382.1, from coordinate 30,370,641 downwards.
GCGCTTTGAAGCGGGACGTTAAGCTTCCTGGCCAGGCCTTCATCCAGAAACTCAGTGTCGGCTCCTGAGTCGATGAAAACAGAGATGTTGTGGGATTGTGAGGAAAAAGTCAAGGTAGCAGGAATTAAACGGTTGGGAGGAACAGTAAGTTTGGTGTAGCTCAGAAGGGATGCCCCACCCCCTACTGAGCTGGGACTTTTAACTGGACAGCTCCGGACCTGATGACCTGTCCCTCCACAGTAGAGGCAGAGTCTCTGCTGCAGTCTGCGCTGATACTCGTCCCTGGTGAGGCTCATCTTGCCCAGCTGCATGGGTTCCGGCTCAGATAGTTTTGGTGAACCTGGTGAAGTAACAGGGGAAGGGGCCGATACTGGAGGGGGGATAGATGACGTCGAACGACGTTCCCTTCGCCGTTCCATGAGGCGGAGGTCCACTCTGTTGGCCAGCTCCTCGAGCTGCTTCAGGGATTTAGGGTACTCTCGAGTGGCGAGCTCATCCTTAATCTTATCGTTGAGCCCAAAAATAAAAGCGTCCATAAGGGCAAACTCGTTCCAGAGGCTATCGGCAGACAATAAATGAAAATCAATAACATAATCTGCCACAGATCTATCTCCCTGTCTCAGGGTCAGAAGCCCCCTAGAGGACTCCCGGCAGGGCAGCAAGGGACAGAAAACTCTTACAAGCTCCGTGGAGAAGTCATGATATGAGTGGCAGATGCGTGAGTCATTTTGCCACTCGGAAGTTCCCCACAACCTGGCTTTGCCGGCTAGCAGTGAAATCACGTACACTACTTTGGACCGGTCTGAAGGGAATGAGGAAGGTTGCAATTCAAAATGTATCTCACACTGTGTGAGAAAAGCCCTGCAATGTTCTGGATCACCGGAGAACATTGCCGGCGGGGAGAGACGGGGCTCTGACGAGGATGACGTCACCGGAAGTGACGGAGGGCTAGAGGAAGCGGCTTGCGGAAGTGAAGGCTGCGTGCTTCCCTGAGTTCGAAGATGGCCTAAAATCTCCGAGACGCCGGCTTGTAATTCAAAAATGGATTTCTCTACCCCCGCGCGCCACTGGGTTTCGGGTACAGGGTCCATGTTTGGCCAGAACGTACTGTGAAGAATTTAGGAGGACCCAAGAAATACCCGAAAACAAGTGAGTACAAAATATTATCAGTCTTTATTTTGGCGCTGGCGGCGCGGTCCCCTGGATCGGCTCGCACTCTGCGACTGGCCGCTCCTGGACGTGCTGAGGGCAGAACTCTGACTCCTTATGACGAAGGCGTCTGAGAGGGGGTTATCCAGGGCTCTTTGTCCAGGTCCGGTCCAGGTCTTTGTCAGGGGAAAATCCGTTTAACTCAGGCAGCGGTTTCCAAGGGAGAATCCAACAGGGCGTCCAGGTCCAGGTCCAGGTCAGAATCCAGAAAGCACAGACAGACAGGGGGCAGGCGAACTCGTTTTACTCACGGACAGGCTGGGGTCAGAAACACGGTGAGGCAGTCCAGATCTCTGAGGCTGACAGGCAGGACTCAGGCAGGCAGACAAATCCAAAGGGGCAGGCAGGTTTCCAGAAAACAGAGGCAGAACAGGTCGAGAGGCAGACAGGCAGACAGGAATTCAAAAATGCTGGAAGCGCTCACCGTATGGCTAGAGACGTTCTGGCACTGGAGACTGCGAGGAGCAGAGCTTTTAAGCAACCAGGGCGGAGACAGACACAGGTGTGCTGATTGCAATCAGCAGCTCCAGTGCCAGAAACGTTACAGTTTGTGTCCATTTACGTCCGGATTTAAATTGTTTGCACGAATAAAGGAGCACTGCAAAAAAAATAGTTAATCTGGAAATACATTTTTTCCATAATTCAAGGCAAAAAAATTAAACTCCGATTACACATAAATTGATATATTGCAAGCATTTATTTCTGTCAATATCGATAATTATGGTGACGCCATGGTCATTCAAGCAGGTGTTGCTACTTTCAACAGTGTGGGCAGCTGCCAAGTCCTGTTGGAAAATGAAATCAGAACCTTTATAAAGCTTTGTGGAGCTTGTTATGGTTGTGGGACATTTTCATCAGCCATAATCAAAATTAAATACATTCTTTAAATTTAAAAAATATATCTATGAGTTTCATCAAATCCAATTACTAAAACAAATTAAATTGTTGATAATGTTCTAATCTATAAAGATGAAACTGTATTTTGCATATTTAATTCAGTGGATAATGCCGGCCCCATTATGTGGTTGGAAAACAGAATACAAATCTTGCCCACGTTATAAAATCAACATTTTAGTTCTGTAAGGTTTGTTTGATTTACAAAGATTAATCTTTACAACTTATAAACAATAACCTTGTTCATTTATAAAGGTCTGGTTCTAAAACTGCCACAAAATGACATTAGCCAGTCACTGGGCAACCGTCTTTACAAGCATCAACAAAATATCAATAATTTTTTTATTCCACAATTCTCACTGTAAGCTTACATTAAAATGTCCTTTAACTCTCGGGAGGTGTGGTTGAGTAGGATACAATATGTGCAATCTTTTTTCTCTGTCCTATTGATCAGGGACAACGTTTGCCAACAAATAATTTGAACAAATATTTCAGAAGGTGGCAGACAGGTGATCTCTTGAACAAAGAGCACCCGTGTAGGATTTTTCTTTCAAGAGAATGATAAAATAAATGTGGCTAATTTCACACTTTTTATCCAAACAGAATATCTGTTAAGTATTAAAGGATCTTTTGCAAATCGTCCAGACATACTTATCTCTAAAAAGGCGAGTAATGAAGGACAGGTTAGTACATTCCTGACATTTCTGAAAATTAACCATTTTAAGTTTTTTATTTATTTCTCAGTCAAGCACTCCTCCTTGTAGTACTTAACTAGACATAGCCAGTTTTTAAATTTGCATTTACTTAATTTGTCAATATAGCTAATACACAGCAAGGCAGTATATCTATTGCACATACAAACATCAACGGCCCTAAAACGATCTTACACTAAATGTTAAATTCAAAATTGTCTTTGTATTTCCACCATGTCATGGTCTGTATGAAAACAAGCACTTAAAATTTATTTTAACAGCATTCTTTCCATTTTCCTATACAAGTGAGGATTAAGAAGAATCAAAGCCTATACATATGTTCTAAGTGTTTTAAGATACATTCTTGCTGTTCTTCTTCACAACAAGCATGACATAATTAGTGATGGTGGATATTTGCTCTGGGAAAATGCTTTCCACTCCAGCTAAGTGTTTCAGGTGTAAACCTTATCAGCAGGACCAAGCTGTGGGTTTTGAGGACTTTAAGTCTAAGAAGCAAGTTATCTATATTTTGGAAAGAAACGATAGAGCTGTGAGCCTTTGAGGTGACATCTTAGAACATTAAAGCAGTGTCCTTAATCTAGTTAACTCATTTTGGAGCTCCATGTTACAGCTTTCCAGCAAAACCTCCAGTTGGGAAAAAATATCTGTCGCTTTCAAGAAACATGAATAGGAGAGATTGTCGTTTCCTAAACAGCATGAGGGAGGACAGCCTAATTCACACCACCCGCTTTTCTTTACTGTCAGCTGGACTGCAAAGCCAGTGTAGCATTAATTTCATCATTTGTACTTGCTCTCCAGAGTTCGCCAGGGCTTTCTGAGGATGTCCAATTACAGCACAGGTTTTTGTGAACAACATGCTTGTTTCGCACACTGACAGGGGCAACAATACCCCCAGTCGGAAGGTAGTCCCAAGAAAACAGCAGACACGGAAAATGACAGGTCAGCTCATGAACTGATGAAAAACAACACACCTTAAGAAAAACACAGATCTGCTGTTTTCCTATTGTGGATCTCCTATGACCCAAAAATAAAACTGCATTAATAATCTGCTGAGAAATGGCTATTCTTTACAATTATTTTCTTCTGTCCTTCTTTAAGTAGACAATGTATAAACCATTATCACCCCTTAAGAGGCTTTATTGAGGATTTCCTTGTGGAAGGTGATGATTCTGAGGTGAGAAGTGTATGGATTGGGGCTTGTTTTTGCTTGCAAAATCAAAGTTACTCATGAACAGAGATTTTTATATCATATCCTTAATTGCAACGCTGATGTAGTGTGCAATGTAGTTTGTTATCTTACTTCTCTGTGAAGCTACTGGAAAGTTCTCAACTAAATATGTACCAGTGATTTTAATGTTGTCAAAGTCGTTTTGGACTGGCATGACATACTGGCATTTGGTAAAAATGTGCTGAGCAGTATATCACTGTCAAAATCACACATTAAATTACTGGAAACAGAAGTTCGTATTTATTCTAAGTTTTAAGAAAAAGGATGCCCCTCTTCCCCCAAAAAAAGACCTTTATTATAAGATTGTGATTGACTGTACTTAAGAGAATACGTTTTTTTTTTTTTGATTAGCACATTTGTACTTTTGTGATCCTCTTTGTAATGCATAAATTGTTTCACCCAAAAAGCAGCAATTAAGTAGCAATTTATGTGAAGCAATGCTGTAAACATCCAAGTATTCTTAGCTAGAATTAGTTTAAATACACTGCACATTATAAGCAACGTACCACGTTACTTTTGGCATTTTAAAAGGGTGTAATAACTGTTTGTTGCGGTTACAATCAGTAGCATATTTTAGCATGTGGAATCAAGAAGTGTGAATCCTACATCACCATTTCAAGTTGTTTACAACTTGGGCCACCGTTATATTTACTGTGACGTGCACACATTCTCTCTCAGGGCTAGCTGTATTATTTATTTATCAAGAAGTACTCAAACAGTCCAAGCATGTAAATTTCTAATTCATACATTTGTTGGTAGCAAGTGTATTTATACATATTTTTTATGCAAGCTTGCTTGAGCGGAATAATGCTAAATGTGAAGTCAGTCAAGTAGTGTTGATTTAAAGGCTTAATGGTGGTTACACTTTGGCCATGAGAGGAGGGGTAGGAGAGTAAGGGAAGTTAGACTAAAAGCCCTCGATCTACTGTAGTGTAACACTTAAATTGAAATGTACACAGATTAAATCCATTAAGCAAAACATTAAAGGCAAACGAAAAAAAGACAAAACACACAGTCTTGTCAGCTGGCATGTTCTAGCATAAATTTAAATATCTTCTAGATTGTTTTTGACAGTTTATACAATATATATATATATATATAATCTATATCAATTTCTGTCATTATCAGTTTCTAAAATATTTAATTCTCATTGAAAATAATGCAGTAGTTTGTCACACTGGAGAATAATCTTTTTTTTTTTTTTTTTTTTACTTGCATTAATTAACACATAAACATTTAGCTTTTGCCCTGCCGAGCTGCTAATGTGTGAAGCCACAAACAAGGTAATCAGAATAACGTTAATGCACATATTGGGTCTTTTTTGCAATTGTTCGTTGGAAATGCAGACCGGAAATTGGCAGATTCTGAAACATAAAGTACTGAGGTATAGCTTGGATAAAAGGAAAAATTGAGGCTTGTAAGAAAATAAAAAATGGGGATATTTCTGTCAGTAATTGCCACAGTATGTTGAACAACTGTGGCCCACTTGGAGATTTTGGATCACAAACCTTATGACAAGATGGGGCCGTGGCTGCCTTGGTGCTACACTCTGTTACAGGCCTGCTTTAACTGCATAAATTGGAGTTTTGAGTTTTTGAAGCTGCAGTGACTGATCTGTACAAGTTCACTAACACTGTGAGATCATGCATCGGTTTTTGTGATGAAATGTGTACACAGACAAAGGCCTTTCACACTAACAACAACCACCCATGGTTTGCTCCACAGCTGAGACAGCTGTGTAGGAATCAAGGAAAAGGCTTACAGCGGTGGGGACAGTGTCCTGTATAAGAAGGCAAGAAAATAACTGACCAATGAGCTCCAGGCAGCAAAGAGAAACTACAACAATAAGCTAACCAGCAGTCTCTCAGCTAATGGTCCAGCAGTAGTTTGGAGGAGCCAGCACAACCCTAATGGTTGACAACATACAGCCAATCACACTCCCCACACCCACAGAAAAGGACTACCTGCATCTCTGCAACCTAAAATAAAGAATTTTTATTTTCGGTGAGACAACAGCTCAGAATTCACACAGATTCACACATAACACAGAGACACAACAAGACACAATGCTCTTCAACAGCACTTCCTGAGAAGCTAGAAGTGTGCAAATAGTCCTTAACGTCTGATAAGATTTAAATGTCCATGTCAAAAAAGACAGCCAGTGTTCACTTTACACAAATATGTAAATTACTGTGCAGATGCATGAATGTATCAGAACAAACTCCCTGAGAAGTTAATAAGTGTGCAAACACTCAATGACAAAAATTTAAATGTTCAAGTTAATTGATGCTGAAGTGAAAAAGACAAGTAGCAGTCAGTTTACTGGATGATTTAAAAAAAATATTGTGCAGTTTGATGAATGTGTTAGACAGACATTCTTAGAGAAGTTAAAGTGTGCAAATAGTCATTAGCAAAAATGTTAATTTTCAAGTTAAGGAACTGTGCTATTTGCATGGATGTCCAAAGAAACTCTTCTTGAGAAACCGAAAGTGTGCAAATAGACATTGATCTGTGAAAGATATTGTAAATAATTCACAAGCAGATCAAGAACCTGTGGAATCAGCTGCTGGAGGTTTGATTATCAGCAGGGAGCGATAACCCTCACAACATTGGGGAAGAAGCTGATTTTAAGTATATTAGTTTTGTTATTAATGTTCCTGAATCGAAGTGGGGCAAAGAGTGCATATGTCGGGCCCTTTTCTGGACTTGTGCAGCATAAACCGTGTCTACATCTTGTAGACGGCATTCCACAGTCCCCTGTGCTGTCCTCACCGCCTACGCTAACTCCTTCCTCTCCTGTGCTGTGCAGCTCCCATGCCACACTGTCATGCTGAGACACAGGACACTTTCGACTGTAGCTCTGTAAACATTTATTAGTTAAGCTGTTATTGATTTAGTTTTTTTTCCATAAGTTATTGGTTTCCTTATTCTTTTCATTTTAATAAGCAGTTTAGCTGAATGTTAGTAATAGTAATAGTAGTAATAAGTAATAAGAATAAGTAATAAGAATGTTACTAGCTTAGTTAAAGAGTTTATTGACTAAATTATTTTAACCTGAAGTTGTGAAGATCTCGGCACTGGCTCTGATCTTTTCCTCTGTTCAGCTCACCTGCTCATTCTCCACCCTGCCCGCAATTAGTCCTCATCGGTTCCACCTGTTTTCACCTCCTTATGATCCCCGTGCAGATCAGAAGCCAGTGCCAGATTGTCTCAAGCCACCTGTACGAGCATCCCAGCGTTCTTTATTCTGCCTGTCTGTGTCTGACCTGATTCTGCCCTCCGTTACCGAGCCTGCCTGTCCCCTGTTCTGATTCTGCCCTGAGCCTGGACCCCCGACTGTGAGTACCGGATTCTGCCTTGCCCCTGTGATTATTCTGAGCCTGCCTGTTATCGAACCTGGACCGGACCTGGACCTCGCCTTTCGGATTCCAGCTGATCACTAACCTGTTGTCTCTGCTACAGGGAGGTTTCCAGTCTCTGAGCGAGCAGCGAGCCCCGAGTGCCTGCGTCAGCGTTCCTTTAATAAACTGGTTTGAAACGTCACTGACCTGCCTGGTTTGAATTCTGGATCCAGTTTCCTGTACGTTACAGAAGTTGAAATATTCTATTAAGAGATTCTGATGTTTGGAGTAAGTTGTTCATGTTTATTTTGTGTATGTGTGCAGCGCTTGCTGTTTGAGAATGCCAGTGCAACTTCACTCCCTCTATTTTCCAGTAATACCACATTTTACCATGCAGAGTATGCACTATTCATAAATCAGTTACTGATTTATGAATAGTTTAGTGTCTATAAAAAGCAGTCCACGAAAGGAACAGTGCACACCTTCCAGGTTGTAGTGAAATTCATATATTGATCGTTCAGGGGTGATTTGGGAGCATACGCTAAAACAACAAAATATTAGGCAATTCATAATGCTGTGTCTCAGTGTAGTTCTTGCTGATACGATGGTCCTGGTTAATTTGGTTCAATTTAGTTGCGCCTCAACATTTTTTTTATCCTCTTCATACATTCAATATCATTTGACACATTTAGCATACATTTGCTGGCAGGCTTGGTGCTTGTTATGCCTCTCTGTACTGGAGGAGCAATTGTTTTGCTGTGAATTTTTGTTAAATGGTTCATCAACCAGCGATTCAACATTCAGTAAATGTTTTATGAAGAATCATGGTTGTTCAGTTTATGTCTACATAAACAGTCAAACTATGCATGTTGGACAACAACTCTGTCACAGAGAAAACATAGATGTCTAAATAGCTAAAGTAAAACACAAGAGTTTTATATCAAATTATACTATAGTATGTTTAATGTACATAGTGAGGACCGTGCCTTGTCTTCCATTCATATTCAAGCCATTCTATGGCCTAACCCTGACCCTAGCCCTAACCTTTACTGCTTTATACCTAACCCTACTTTAACCTAAACCTAATTGACACCTTAGTACTAAACCTAACCCCTAGCCCAAAATAAAAGTGAAAACCGACAAAAGGTTCTCACTTTATTAGTAAAATTAGCAAAAAGTATTTCACTCAGCTGCAAGTAAAAGAACACACACATTTCTTTATTTATTTCTTTAGTCATAGAATTCCCAAGATTTTAAAGTCATTTTCATATTTGTAGACTTATGAAAGCTTTTCTGAAGTTTGCTGTTTAACTATTCTTTCTAACCCCTCATAAAGGGCTACAAGTTTTCTTTGACTAAAAAGGGTATTTTAAAAGTGGTTCACAACTGGGTCAAGTGTTCTCTTTTCTGCGAATCAACATATGATCACTCTAATGTATAAACGACTCTGATCGATAACATGGTGCAGAAATTCATTGCTGGGATCACGGCCAGCAAGCCAAATTTCCATTTGTTCCTTGCTCTATTACTTGGAATTAAGATAAGATTCTCACCGTATTTTGGACAAAAGTATTCTTTTCTTATCAAAGTCTTATCAAATCACTTTCAACATTGGTGACTGGAGAGGAAGTGCTGCCGCAGTCTTCTCAGAGTACAGAAAGTGCAGTATTCAATTAGCTCCTGAGATCCATGTCCCTTTTTCACCTTCTATTTCCTCAGAGACACTCTGTGTATCTGACTGTAATCATAATTTTTGACTTATAACCTCAACAAAGATAAACTATACATGGATAGTTGGTGGTAGTGTGCGTCATCATTCAGTCTGTAGAGACACTTATTCTGTTATCCATCTCCACATCAAAATACAATTATTGCTCCAAAATTAAAGCAGAAATGAGACAGAAACACACGTAGCGCATTATAAAAAAATTAAGGTAGAATGTGTAACAGAATATTGAAAGTTAAATACCTTGTAAACAATACATTTCTGAAAAAGAAAGTATACAGTTACTAAGAATTTTGTTTTAATGAACTAGTTTATTATAACAAGTGATTACAGTCAGACTTAAAATGTAATGTGCTCATGTAAATGTATCTGGTGGCAACAGTGAAACGAAGTATCACACAAGGACAGCAATGCATATAAAGAAGGGCTACTTGTTTTCCTGTGGAGGCCATTTTATCATAATCAAAATTTAAAAGAAAAAGCAGACACTATGACCACAACAAAACTAACAGAATCTTAAGTCAAAAGGCCTCATTGACGAAATGGAAAGTACACATGTCAGACAGAGACCAAGATACAAACTAAACAATAATGCCACAACATCCTCATTAGAGCTTTGCAAGAGAAGGATGGTCACATCATGTTTTAAATTAGATAATCTAATGTAAAAATCATACAGAATGTTTCATTCAGATGATATTATATGTGGAGATGTGGTGGTGCAGTGGTTGGGGTGGCACCCTTCTGTTCTGAGAAGGCTGCAAGTACCCGGTTCAATCCCCGCAGACAGCCACAGTGGGTCCCTGAGCAAGACCCAGATTGCTCCTGGGCGCCACTCAGTGTAGGCAGCCCACTGCTCCCTAAGGGATGGAATTAGTACAGAGACAAAATTTCCCCTCTCTGGTACAATAAATGGAAAGCTTAATGTTTTTAAAGCATGGACTTAACTGCTAAATTTGAATTATTTATTTGAAAAGAAGAGCTGTGGAAACAAATATAATACAGTTTAGCTTGTAGATATTAGATTATTGTTTTGACACCAGATCAGAATTTTATCTAGCCTTCCCAGCCTGAAAAAAGTTACTGAATGGACAATAGGAATAAGGATAATATTCGAAGGTTAACTAAAGTCATCAATGCTTTGCCAAATTCTCCAAACATGCATGTCTAACATGGCCTATTAGGGCTTATGAGGATATCAGAATCAGCTTTACTCGCTAATATTGGTAGACAGGCAGTTTCATATGCTCACATCATACCGACATTAAGTATAAATATATATAAACTATTAACCTGATATCCATATTTTACCACATGATTGAGTCTTATGCAATGAAATACAGAGATGAGTGTTAATTAAGTCTTTAGATTATTTTGTATTGTGGGATTTTTTTTTTTTATCCTAGTCTTATCTGTTTAAAACCCTAAGACTCTTGTATATCCTGCAAGTTGCAATACTTAACTGGGTTGGGATTTTAAACATTTAAAGGTCAAATCCAAGAGTGGAGATTCAAATTTTATTCCAACTGCTACTGTGGCTGAAGAACAAACAAGTTGAATTTGTTTAATAGAAAATCTTATGGTTATCTGTACCTAATTCTGTCAAACCTGCACTGTAAAAGAATCAGTACACCATGAACTTGAATAAACCTATGCTGGCCTGAGCAGTTTCCCCAACAGCTCCAGATCAATTTACCTCTTTACCAATCAATTGGCATTCATGTTTTCTTTGATGAATTGATTGTAATTATATAAAAGGCTGAAATCTCCAATGTCATTCTTAAGAGCTCCAGTTGTTTGTATCTTGATTTTCTGTTGTGTATGTACTTTGACCAGTTCTGGCCATCTGATTACTTTCACCTGTGTTCTGCCTCACTTATTCTCCTCATCTTCCTCCGTATTTAAACTCCCTGGATTCTTCCCTCCCTGCTGATTTCTCTACTGACCCCAGGGACTTATACTTCTTGCCACTCAGATTCATTTCCTGCTCCATATTGTTCTGTTGATCTTGAATTTTTTGCCATCTTTGCCTTCATTCGAGGTCCAGCAGAAACCTCACGATTCATGATGGTCATTTTCTTTACATGTGTATTACTTCCAAAAGATTTTTTATTGCACCCTCTGGCCACTGGCTGTAATCCCAATCCATTTGGACTTTTAACAAATATGATCAAAACTAGAATAAACCTGAGCAAAATCATGGCAGTGGATATTCATTGAAGTCCTGTCACTTCATTTTTTAAATCACAAGAGACATGTATGGAAAAAGATTTAAAGGCAATGGCTCTCCAAGCAGATTCGAAATATTTAAACAAATCTGGTAAGTACATATCAACTCCTAATACAGTATTAATTTTTTTGTACTAATAGAATTTGAAGCAACATAGCAGCTTCTAAGATGTTTTCTTGGCAGCTGCCAATTTGCGCCCCATGGTCAACTCAACATCTTAGATTTAGGTCTCTCAGGCCGTTCTTGCAATGTCTTTTGCAGATGATATAAATTAGTCAACTGATAGACGTACTTGTTCTCCAAGAGTGTATGCATAGTCTGTACTATTTGTATGTATACCAGGACCAAAGGTTTTCCGGCTTCCTTTGTCTTACACCAGGTCTGTCAAACAAAACCCAAACAGACTCCATCTATATGATTCAAATTCAATTGTGTGCATCCAACCCAGACAAAATGTATGAGTAATGGTTTAGTTTTGTTGTTGAATACATGTGTACCTTTTCAGCAATGAACACCACACAGGTCCACAGGTCTGTACACAATAAAGAGATGCACTGCCCTTTCCTACAAGAACAGTTTGTAAATTTTGGCTCAACACCCTTCATTTATCAGCTAACTTTAATAACACCAGTCATCTGGTTGCTGTTTTTATATTACTTTAATGTATTCAGTTAACGGTAGTGAATATTTGATAAAAAACAAACAAACTGCCATATAACTTCACAAGGGTTCCTTTCTCCAAAACTAATGTCAGTGTAACAATGTCTTAAAACCACAAACAGGCTAATGTGACTTTTAATATATGAGAAAACAAGTTACCGTGACACTATTGAAATTGTAACCCATTTTTTGCTAACGTAAAAGCAGGTAATTTTCTACCCATGAACTGCAAAATGTATCTAAGCCCATTTATACAAAAGAAAAGTGGGATCCATGAATCAGTCTATAAAGGGAGCACAGCATTAAAAATAAGCTATGGAAGGGCTTAAAATGCACAAATAGGTAAGTTTTGCTTATCTGATTCCTTTAAAGATGACTCACTGCCTACATTTTGCCTTGTATCATCAGAAAGGGATGGAATAAGGAGACTCTTCTTCATTCGAATCAATTTGAAAAGGTATATTTTGTTCAACTAAAATTTAGAGATTACATAACTTAGAAACTTCATGACTTATAAGCATACTTTTATAGAAAGAGAAAATGTAGGCAATGAGAAAATATCCAACAAATAAAGACAATTGGAGCCATATCCACAAATTATTATGGCTATAAATAGGAATATTGGTATTTGCAGCATCTTTTGTAATACTGGTATATTTTTACAAGATAAAAATACAAATTTAAATTAACTACATAAACTTACAGATAAATCCAGAGCTTTTGAGCAAATCAATGTTGGTACTGTATTTCTTCTAGTTCAGTGGAAGTGATACAGGGAACGGTCTAGTGAAGGGCAGTTTGTCCATTTCACATTTGACAGATTATTCATTCAGCCTAATGCAGGTTGTCATGGCGGCCACTGTGATGGGCCAAGACCACCTCTTTAATGCCAATCTGTATCGGGTCAATTCAATACAAAGCAGTCAGCAAAATCATATCAGAGAGGCTAAAACATACACAGTGAAGTTCCGTAGTTCTTTAATTTGAGGGTAATAAATAGATAGTGAAGAGGAATGTTATAGTTCAGTGTGAGTCAATTATTTTTTTAACATTGTTTATTTAATTGTAATAAGTGGAAGGTAGTAGTGAACTCAACACAAATCAATTGAATATTCTGTTTATTTTATCTGAGTCTGTTCTTTTTTTTCTGTCCTGTCTGGCAATACGAATTGTTTTCTTAATGCCAAAGAGAGCCCAACAGATTTTACTTTCACAAGTGGAGCTTTACTGCTTTCACCGTAGTTCCCAGCTTGATTTGTCTACGCAAGAAGCTTTATTAGATATTATGCTGGGACTATTTCATATTCAATAGGCACTCAAATGGAAAGATAAAAGAGGAAAAAAATTGAGAAACAGATGAGGAAAAATACTGAAAGGAAAAACAAGGTGAAAGAGAAAGAGGAGAGAAAAATGGACAGAGCAATTTAACATCTTCTGAGTCTACTTCTACACCTAAGATTTATAAAAAGAACAACAAAACCATCTGATGGAGCGCAAAGACAGATGCCAGAGGAACCAGAACCCCAGATGCCCATAGGGACCCCCAGAGCAAAGATGCCCAAGATAGGCCAACACAGGGAAAGCTGCCTCCCCCATCTCAGGGAAGAGCAGTGAAGAGCCCCAGGAAACCCCCAATAGCCACAATGCTGAAGCCCCCCCCGGAGCTGCAGCAACGTGCCGGTGGGATCCGCTGGCAGCCAGGTACGCCAGGCATGGGCCCAGAGACCAGACGCGCTCAGCCCCCCGGTACAGCCCTAGAAAGAACCACGGGGGCCCAAGTCCTGAGAAGCAGCTGCTGTGAGAGAGCCGGCGCCTGCCCCAGCACCTAGCCCAGGACACCGAGGACCACCAACGCACCAGGGGATTAGCCAATGGAGGAGAGCAGGATAGGGAGGATAGGCACCACACTTAGTGGAGACCTGAAATGTCCCAGGAGAGGAGGCAATTTATACCCAACCTAACAAAAAGACAAACAGAAAACCACATACACAGTCACATTGATACATCCCCACCCTAGTCCCCTCACATGTGGACCACATCCTGACCTAACCGGTCCATACTCCAGTCCTACACGCCCACTTAGATCCCAGCCCAGATAAACTACAGGCCTATCCACCTGGAGATGGAACCAACATGAACTGAATGGGCCAGCTACCCAGGACCCACCATCCAAACCCTGAGATGCTACCTCCCCCACACCCTACCCTCCATACCTAAGCAACCCCCCGCCCCCCAATGTTCCCCGACCAGGTGGCCCTCTCCTCCTCCAGACCCTGGACTCTAGATGGCAATCATATCTGAATCAGTTCACCTATTACTCAAACAGTCTGTGACAATCCTGGCATTGGTGCTGACTTTATTCCTAACTCAGCACACCTGCTCAGACTCCGCCCTGCCTGCAATCACCTCCACTGGTTCCACCTGGTCCCACCAGCGTATAAGCTCCGTCAAAGTCAGCCTCCAGTGCCAGATCGTCTCAAAGCCAAGGGTAAGAGAATTCCAGCCTTTTGTTAATTTTGTGATCCTGCCTGTTTGCCCATTTGTTGCCCGACCTGTCTCTGCCTTCTGTCTCCGAGCCTTCCTGATCCCGTTTGGTCCTGTCTATCCGTCTGGAATCTGCCCTGTGAACCTTTTCTCCCTGCTGTGTCTGCTCATCATCGTTTAACTAGCCCGGTCAATTTTGGACTCAGTTTTTTGTTCCTGTTTTGTTCCTCTCCAAGCCTGTTTATTAAAACCATTTTTGAGCGCAGTTCCAAGTCTTGCTGAATATCGGGTTCACTCAAAGCAAATTCAATACACAGTTGATGTATTAATGCTTTATCCATATTAATCACCATTAGGTTAAAGGAGCAAGGAGTGAAATTTCATTATTTCGATAGAAAAAACTAAGGGAATCTTTTTTTTTTTTTACATAGAATGTGGTAGTTGACCAACAGGCAGTCCAAACTGTCTACTTGCAACACCTTTCTCACTCATTGTTGCAATTGTCAACACATGCATTAACGTAACAGATTTAGTAGGACAGCCACCAGTAAACTTAACACCTGAACAAACATAGCCTTTTCTGACACTTCTGCATACACACAAATTGGCA
This sequence comes from Fundulus heteroclitus, assembly GCF_011125445.2. Taxonomy (NCBI): domain Eukaryota; kingdom Metazoa; phylum Chordata; class Actinopteri; order Cyprinodontiformes; family Fundulidae; genus Fundulus; species Fundulus heteroclitus. The sequence continues at coordinate 30,355,546 of NC_046382.1, read as the reverse complement.
GTTATATTAGCATTGCCCCTACTCCATTACCTATAAGTTGTTGACACCACGCCCAACTTCTGTCATGTAAGAAGGGTTGTTGGCAGGACCAAAGCACAGATGGGAACTTGGGAGCCGCGTGGTAAGTGATTTTAAAGAATAAAATGATAAACTTACAGCAGAAGAATAAGAACATGGGTAGACCCACAGGCGGAAAAAAAGAATATAGGCATGGTGCAAGGTTACAGATGATCCGGGCAATGACATTCAGCACTTTAAATATTGGGGGGGGGGGAAGAAGAAGCTAATAACTTCTTGTACCACCCTTGTGAAAAAACTGACAAGTGTTTGCAAAGAACTGACAGTGGTTCACGTTTTGCTGAGTCTTTTTTTTTTTTTTGTTTAGCCACACAGGGATTTTAAGGCATGAATGGTCATACCACATTATCTCAATCATATTCAAGACTGGACTTTGACTAAGCCACTCCAAAATCTCATTTCTTATTCAATTAGAGTTTGATTTGCTGATGTTCTTTGGATCAGTGTTCAGCTGCTTACCTGGAGTGTGCTTGGACATAAGGTCAAAAACGGATGGGCAGATATTTTGTTCAGGAGTTTCTGCAAGCAGAATTAAACGTTTCAATTACAGCAAGTGGTCCAGGTATTAACAACTCTCTGTTCTGGCTTATTTTATTGTTCACTCTTTTTTTATGTGCCAACAGGTCTCTCTTGTAAATGAGAACTGGTGTCTCAATAAGACTGCCTGTATAAATAAAGGTTTAATAATGAAGACAATGCAGCACCAGACCATCACACTATCACGACCAATTTTAACTGTCAGTGTGACCTTTTCTGAAATGCTGAATTACTTTTATGCCAGATGTAATAGGATGCAAACCTTTCAGCTTCAGCTTTTGTCTCATCAGGCCACAGAATTTCTTCCCAAATGTCTTGGGAATTAAAGATGTTTTTTGTGTTCTTTTTGCTCAGTATTCTTTGCCTTGAAATACTCCTTGCCCTTGAATGTGAGGCCTTCAAGGCTTTAGGGCTTCTTTTGTGACCTTCTGGAAGACTTGTTGATGCATTCGCAGAATAATTTGGTAGGCTGTCCACTTCTGTGAGTATTCACCTTGTTCCATATTTTCTCTTTTTGTAGATAATGGCTCTCACTGTGGTTTGTTTGATTCCCATTGTCTCAAGTTGCTTGGATGCAACCATTTCTTATCTCTTTTTGGATCTATTTGAACTCAGACATGCTATTTTGCATTTTGAAATCTGTCACTGCACATCATGTAACCTGGCAAGTCCCATTTAAGAGATTTCTCTATTCTGCAGACATGAGAGAGGTCAGGCATGGATGAGGTGAGGGAAATTGGATTGATCTGTCCAGAAATGTGGTTAATCTGTTTATTCACAATTTAACAAGGAAGGTAGGGCAGCTACTTTTCCACACATGCCTTTATTAGATAAAATGATCAACAAATAAAATTGTGTTTATACTTAGGAGAAAAAAGATAAAAAACAGAAAACTGTAAGGCAGAAAAACATTTTTTTTTTCCCCGTCATAGCACTGTCTGCCCTAGAATGAGCTTGTGTGAGAAAGAAGTTGAAGGCTTGAAGTAACCATCTTTGTCAGGCTGAGGAAACCTGAGTCACAGTCCCCTGAGTAATTCCTAAGAGATGCTCACACATTTTGTGTCCAGTTTCACAATTTTCACCTGAGAAGTTTTTTATAGCTACAGCAAAAATGAGCAGCCAGATCTCAGCCCAGTTCCTGTGCACACTCAATTCATAAAAAAGCGTGTCAAATCATGTCCACTGCCATCTTTGTTAGAAAAGGTGCTGAGGCTGTTTTTTTTTTCAAATAGGATTTGTAAATGCCATCACTTTTGTCCATGGGTCTGTTTTGAGTGAGTTTGAACAAAGAAAGGGAGCCAGAGTGGCAGTTTGTGGGAGTTGAACCAGGAACCTAGCAGCCTCTTCAGGATGCTAACACCCTGCTCTCTAACCACTAGACTACTACTCCACTCAAAAAAATTTGGAAGCCACTCGAGTCGAATCCTGGAGCAAACGTTTGCTGGCTAAGAGGCCGGCAAGCGTGGTAGATGATAGGTCTGTATCATACACACATGTACACACACAGTAAGATATAATACACACTTTATTTAGACTTCACACTTAGTTGTGGATATGACTTCAATACGAGTTGTCACATGGATTGTATATGGAATTGGAAATATTAATCAAAATAAAAAGAAGTTGTCCTACTTAGAGATACCCACACATCCGAATTTAGACTGATTGCTCTAAGACAACATTTTTGATCTAGGAGATCATCAATAACAACAAAGACTGGTCTATTGGCAATGTATACAGTCCAAATATGAAAGATTCCAGCATTTATCATATTTGCGTATGCCATTTGAACTCAGACTGGCACACTGCACTTGTGGTGGGAGGAGATTCTAACCTAACTCTGCACACAGAGTTAGACAGGCTCAGCAGATTGTCTGCACTTTGTAACTTGCAGTCATTTAACACATTAAAGCAGAACTTGAAAGGCTTTGGTCTGTGTGATGCCTGGTGCTCATGTCACACAGAGAAGTTTTTCTTACCCATCACCTCTCCTACTCCTGCATAGACTTATTTCTAATCAGCAACTATGTTATGAAGGAGGTATGTGAGGCACAAACCCATGCTATTTCCTTCAGTGACCATGCACCAGTAACTATGATGGAGATGGAAAAAAAATAAATACCACTTTTAAAACTTGAGAGGTTTACTTAAGGGTGAAGAGTTTAGTGTGGACATATTTTTTTAAAATGATCAGCCTAATATGTCACCTGGTCTCTTCTGCGAGACAGCAAACATTATGCACTACAACACAACAATTGGCAGCTGCAATTTGTCAAAGCAAAAACATATGGAACTCAAGCAGCTAATAGAATCCACACAATCGATTTATTTGCTGAAGATGTGTTGCTCTTTTTGGAAAATGCAAACCACTCTCTCAGAGACACAACTAATAAGTTTTCAACAATTGCAGACTATCAATTGGAGAAAATGCTCGGTACCCTATGCCTCGCCCGTTCTTAGCCCGGGAGCTGCAGCTCCTGTGCTCCATTGATGAAGCTTCTTTGGTGTGATTTGTGTCTGTCTGCCTGTGACTTCTGTGGCATTCAGGAGCCAGATCCGCCTGCCCTTTGCTGCTTTTTGGTGCTGTGTGTTGTAGGCCTTGTACCATTCTCGCCACTCTATCAACTGTGCACCTCCGAGTGACAAACTCGCTGATATACACCCACTCAACACAAACGCACTTATTTCTGCACATACATCCATGCGACCACACACACACCAACACACAAATAGTCATAATAGTTGAAGGTCATTCAAACATGTGTTACTTTTACTTTAAAGTGAACTTCTTACTTTGATGCTGAAAAAAAGAGTCTGGGTTTCATGAAGTAAATCATGAAAATAGGATACCTTCTTGAGGTATTGTTATTCTAGAGCAAAACTGCCCTGGCACATGTAGAGAAGATGCTTGCCACATGGAATACCTGAAATGCCACCAAAGGACACAAGGGGAAAAAAAAGTGTACTCTGCAGCCAGGCCAGGTGATGGGTGTTTGAGTAAGAAAACTATTGTTTCTCAGAAGGAAATGTGCTAATTTTACATTACTTGCTGCTTATTATGTGTCCTCTGTCAGTACAATATCTATGACACCTGTGGATTGGAATATTTAATCAATCATGGCTCTGTAAATTATTCCCTTGTGTTTATCAACAATAAGCTGCAGCACCAATTAATTCTGTCTCCAGTTTATGTGATGGGGCTGCTAATTTTTTTTTATATTTTAAATCTATTTTCCAACTACCACAGGTATAGCAAGTAACTATTAGGGTCGAAGGATGTGTTGGAGTGATAATCATAACTGTAGACGGGTTTTTTGAGTTGAATAGCGTTTTGAAAGATGTATTTCAGAAAAGTGAACTTTTTGGATGCTTCCCTTCACTCCTGCCATGTTTTGAGGAACCCATGCATGGCTTGCAAAAATATAATACTATAGTGACATCTCTGAGAAGTGGAGGTGCTGTGTCCTCCTGAATTCTTCCAGTAAATGTTTCATTTTGGGAATTTAATACTCAATCCAAATGATGAGTGTCACTGAAGATACAATAAATGCTGCTTGGAATTTGGGGATTTTATTTTACTATGTCACGAAGAACATAGTCTACAGTGCTTAATAATTCCGCTATATATATCAATGGGTAATGAGCACAGTTAATCAGCTAGCAGAACAGGGCAGCTCTCGGTTTGATGTAATATTACACCCTCTCTGACAAAACAGATTAGCCTAGTACAGCATGAAAAAGGAAAAGGAAGATGGGAGCTAAAAAAACATATTATTTTCAGTATGGCTGACTGTGACAGCCTATATAGAAATCAGTTGGTCCTACTTCAATAAAGATCCTTTCATATCAAGATTGGCTACAGTTGTATTAAAAAAGATTAAACAAAGTATGCAAAACAAGTATTTCTGTCCTCAAGAATCTTTTCTGTATCATGGACTTATCTATGATGAGATTGTTGTGTGGTAGAACAGGCGGCATGTTGCTAACTTTACGTTTATGTTGATAGTTTCTGTTCAAAATCTTCAGGTAACCCCCAACACAAACTGGGTTCAAAAGTACAAAAAAAAAAAATGATAATAATAATGATACTATTTTAATTCTCCTACTATTGATTTCTACAAACTAAGGCTAAAGTTTTTTTACTTGGGTGCAATGATATAGTTGTATACTGATTTAATGACTAAATAATTGAGCATTTACACTTGAAACATTACAGCTCGAATGTTAGGTTGCAAATAGAATGTGATGCCATGTAAAAGCAGCTGCAACTCTAGGTTGAAAGCTGCTCTAGTGGAGGTCAGCCTAACTTTTATGTAAACTCTATATAAGGTTAAATGAGCATGCATGCAGGAAATGATGGGTCCAGTAAACATCAAATCTATTCCAGCCGCTGAGCACAATTGAACAATGACACAAGTTGATGCAAAGGACACTGCAGGGGAGAGAAATATATGCTCTGTGAAGTCTGCTTAACTTTCAAGAAAGATTTACTTGATGCCTTAAAACATTTTTGTTCTTATTTGAGCTTATCTAAAAAAAAAAAGCAAACTTTAAAAAAATACCTAAAGAATAATACTCGAGAGCAAAGACAAAATAAATGCAGGACATGGAAAACTCCCTTCTTAGATGCATCTAGATAAAGACCATGATGATTGATTGAACATACAGAACAAATAAAAATGATAATCAACACTTTTCTGAAAGGGGTTAAACTCAACTTAAACTGAAAACTGCACCTTTATAATTACAGTCAGCTTGTTCAAGGCTTATATTGCTTGCCTTTATTTTAGTTTGGTGCAAAAGACAAACAAAAGAAAAACAAAATAGCTGTAGTTAACTTGACTGAAAATGTCTATATATAGCTGGCCTTTTATCTGGTATATGAAAGATGACAAACCACACCAGTATGTAGCAAAATCTTCTACATCTGCCTCCATTTTGTTTGCTAGCTTTGCACCAAAAAATAGACTTAGTGGGATGAAAAGAACAACCAACATCCAGTTCGGCATAGCTGTGTGGTTATTTTCATAAACTGAAATCAACATAGGGAAAACTATTTTTATTTAACAACTGAAACAAAGTAATGTAAAAAAAATAATAAAAAATTTCAAACTGTGTGGGAAAAGACTCCAAGTAAATTTTCTTGAAGGGATTTTTGGCTGCTGCAAAAAAAGAGTTAATGCACAAAACAGGAGATGGAAACATTTGCCAAATAATTTCTGATATAGCGAACATGTAGCTCACATGACTTATCAGCTGTTTCTGTTTCTGCATGTTCCCAGATATTCTCATGATAATGCACATAGAATTGCATTTCATTCTCAACATCTCTGGACTCCAAGTAACACTGCCAGTACTATTTGACATGACAGAACAATTACAACTTCCCTGATAGCAACACATTCCTGAAAACCTCTCTTTATTTTTCTTAGATGTGTGGTCCACACTAGTTTGGAACCTGTCCTTCCCGTTTACACTTCGCATGGCCTGGTTAATTTGCTCCCAGGCAGCAGATGTTAGCAAGCCTAATTTGCATTTTCTTTTTTGCAATACTTTAAAAGTTTGCTCAAAATTCGCATGACAATTTGAAAGAAATAGGGCTTCTATTTATCGCTTTTTTAAAATGGCTTCTCTATTAAAATGTTTTGTATGCAGAATAAATAGAGAAAAACAGTACAAGATACAGCATTGTAATCCACTTTTTTTTTTTTTGAAAGAGTTCATAATTCAACATTTTTAATCACGTTCTCACTCTATCCTGTGGCTACCATTCTGATTATAAATCAGGTAAAAAGCTGCAGGACTTTTTCTTTTTTTTTTTTAGGAATATACACCTCCAGCAGGCTAATGCTGTTACAAAACTGTATTTTTCTAAATAATCCTACACTATTATGATGCTTTTTAAAAACGCAGGTCATGGACATACACTACTTTCAAGTGCAAAACACTTGGCCTCTGAGCCCAATCAAAACAGTGACTAATCCTCAGCAAGACCAGGCTGGAAGGTCCCCAAATGGTGGAATAGATTAGCATCATTAATGATAGTGAAAGATGAATTTAACTGTGGTTCTTGTATTTCAGCTAGCGTGGTTCCAACACCGGCTCTCCTCCAGTGTAAAAGCACCTCGAGCTGTCTCAAAAATACAGGGCTTACTGATTGGTTGAGATGCTGATTTCATAGCACTATATTCATGGCTACATGTCATTTTCATCCACAGAGAGCCAAATCTTCATCTTTCTTGTCCCCTTGACAAGCAAGCTAATTATCTGTGGCTGGGAAATACGCTCAGATGACCAAATTACTTGGAGAAGGAAAAAAAAAACTAATGCATTCTGTTGTGTATCTTATAAGGGAAAGTAAAATTAGACTGTGAAGGGCTATGAAGAGGCGTAAGGAAATGACTTAAATGGTATTTGGTACTGAAGCTTGGGACGGAGTAAAACATGTCCTCAAGTAACCACTTAAAAGCTCAAGCACACTTACTAGATTGGAGCCAACTGAAGAAAATGAGAATTTCTTTTTCAAGGAAGATTTTTTCTTCAGGTTCAAATGTTGCTGTTTTTTATAATAGAAAATTCTGGTTTGTTGACAAGAGGTTTTTGTTCAAAGGTTATAATCAGTTAATATCTTGCCTGCATTAGATTAGCGTCGGCTCTGCATGTAGGATAAAGCCAAGTTAATTAGACCTTGTGACTGATGCTAACTACTGGTTCGATAAGAACAAGGTGAAGGAACACTTAATGACCTAATAGTAGCAATTTATGCAAATCCTTTTTTATGAACCTAAACCATTGTAACAATTGCTTCTGCTTCTAGGACCAGCTAATTCTCATTTGGACTAAAATGAGATTTCAAAAGAGGCATCTACTGCAAGTAAGATATTATGTGCTCATAACCTTTAAACAGAAACCAACTTTAATAATCCAGAGCTCCCTTAAAAATAGGACTTCCAACCACAGATGGGAAAGTATCAGTTGTCCTAAACTCTGTAAACAGTGCAAATGCAACAAGACTTTTTACCTAATTATTTATTACATACTTCATCATGATGTCTTTAGTTGAAATACCTTAGTTAGTTGATTGGCGTATGGCAAGACCTGCAACCTCCCTCAATTATTCTCCAGACTTAAAAAAAAAGTTGTGCTTCAATGTGAAGATGAAGTCATTGATCTCCTGACATTTTTCTTTCCATCTGTCTTATCGCTCTAGAGTATTAACTTCACCACACCGACGGCAGACAGGGGCAGGAGCCAAAAAAAGTTCAGCAAGAATAATGCCCCATGACAGCACAAGGGAAGCTCATTTCATTTGCCAGGACCAAAGCATGACCAACGCAGAGTTGTGCTATGAATATATGACATGCATTATTTCACATGGATGTGCATTTTACTGCTTTTCGTTAACGTTGTCACTTTGACAATCACTCTGGTCACAGCAGCATCCCTGATAAACATTTCTGCTTCTGAAATAAGTATAGACCACTGGCGTGTTCCTTCCCCTTTCGTCCGAGTGGTCAAGAACGTCCTTTCACAGCTGCAGTGTAAGAGCCCCTTGCTTTGCTGATGGATCTTTGGAAGGTGGATTCAACAGCAGGGTCTGATTGAATTACTCCATAATTAGTTTAATCTCAAGCAAATACTTGCAGCTATGCGCAAAATGATCATTCACAGTTCATGAAGATGAACAAAAAAGACATGCCAGTATAATAATTTGAAGATGTAATCATACCCTTCAACCTTTGTCACATTACAATCACAGACTTCACTGTGGTTTGTTATTTTACATGATAGGATAGGTCAGCACAAGGTAGAACACAATTGTGGAGTGGAAGAAAAATAAGCTGCTTTAAACAACCTTTCAATGAAATAATAGCCGCAAGTCTTATGGAGTACGTCTGAATCTTTGTAAATCTAGAAGCAGAGATGTTTGCCCATTTTTACAAAAATAAACTAAATTCAGACTGGAGGGATAGCAGCTGTAAAAGCGTTGCCAAGCTTCACCATAGTTTTTTTTTTTTTTTTATTATTGGATTTAGGTCTGGGTATTATCTGGATCAGTCAATATTCACTCCCACATGAATATGCTTCAATTTCTCAACCACCCCACAGTAGCTTTGCCTGTATGTTTAGGATTGTTGTCTTGCTGGAAGGTGAACCTCTGCCCAAGTCAACTGGCAGTCTTGCAGGGCTGCCTTGTATCTAGCTGTCTTCTAACCAGCTTGCCCGGTTGAAGAAAACATCCCAACTGCATGATTTTGCCACCACCCACCCCCATTTAATTGCAAGAATATTCAATATTGGTCTTATATGTCAAAAGCACCATGTTTGCTGTGTCCCCTGCATAGCTCCTAGCAAATTTCTTCTTTCTTATGGCTCTCTTTCAACTGTGGTTTCCTTATTGCTACTCATCCATAAATGCTGGATATGTAGAGTGTAACTCTAATACTTGTCCTGTCAACATATATCCCAACTGAGTTGAGGATCTCTACAGCTCCTCCAGAGTTACCATGAGACTCTGCATATGCCAAACTTATATACAACTGTACTAAAAGAGAGGAACATATAAACAATAATGTTGTTTTGTTTCCCTCTTCAATAACAGTTTGCACAGGCTTTGCTGGACAAAAGCAAGTAGATGATATCAGTTGGAACACACTAAAACACACCTGGATGCAACTTTATTGACTTAATAATAAGAGCATTGAGGCTTGCGGCTAAGATACAAATACATTAAAAAGTTATGTAAATGTCTCATGAAGAAAGATGCACTGTTCAGTTCTTTAAAAACTGTCCAAGTAGTGGAGTCTGTTTCAGCAGCGCAATCTGCAATAGTCATGAAAATGCCGTAGTCAAACTAAATGGAATCCAGGAAAGTTTTAAATTGCCCCTGCAATTGGGAAAGGTGTGTTGGAGCAAATGAAACAGAACTGCAAGACCACTGTTTTTGCGTCTGTCTAATTTTTAACTGTTTTATTTCTATTAGCCAGCCCAAAATGTGGCATAATGTACCCCTAAACATTCTGCCATGTGAAAAAAAGTACTCAGGATGGATGTTTTGCAAGAACAAAAACTATAATCCTACCTGAACTTATTTTCTTGCACTATTCATATTCAGTCCTCAAATGCAATCATCAATTCATTGTTCACCACAATGCAACAATAACAGTTGACAGCAATGATTAGTTTACCTGACGTAACAGTGTTTTCGCAACAATTACCTCTCTGATTGTCAAAATATAATTTTCTAAGTATTAAAGCACATTGTTATGGAGTTTTACAAACATTTGCACCCTGAAGCAAATCAGCCTGAGAAGAATGATTTTTTTTTCTCCTTCTTTTTAAAGAATCCCAGATTCCTGGTGTGTAATACTTATACATCATAGCAATGAATTATTTGAATTTCCACACTACTCAAACAACGGTTCATACCATATCATATGAACAAAAAAAACAACAGTTTTTTATCCACACCTCCCTGAAACATTAGGCCATCTTTTATAACAGCTTTATTGACTGCTCACAGCGCGCAACAAACTGCATCACCTACTCTTAAGCCAAGCAGCCATAACATAGCAACACCGCCAGAGCATGCCTCTGAGTCCAGTGTCATAAAGCTCTTCCAACTGTAGAGTATTATCCTACTACTGTAGAGTCACTGTAAACAAGGTAACGGGGTTTCTAGTAGTGACAAACCCCAGACCACTCAAAACATATGTAATGTGTGTTAACCAGCATAATCAGGATAGCACCAAAGTGAGAAAAACTGGAAAAGGACCAGACAGCCTTTGTTTAATACCCAGATGGAGAAGAAGAAAACTCACAGTAGGGGAGAAGTGAGAACGCAGGATATGAAGGGCAGATGGGGCTGATGGGAAGAGGGTGAAGCGCAAGCATTAACATTGTTGACTCTGTTCCAGCTGAATCTGTTCTGACATACAGAGGGTGAAGAACAAATGCTAATGGCTTTAAATTTTAAAAGTAATTACAGCAACATGGTCCAACAATGAGAAGCCTGTAGTTGCTCATGCAAAAATACTGATTTCATGAATGGCAACTGTTGTTGAATAGGATTGCAAGCCTTTGCAAAGCAACAAATTCCAGATTGCTTTGTTCAGTTTGTCAACTCCTCGATTCATCTATCAACTCATCAAATTCATCTATTCATCTATCATAGCCACTTATTCTTGTGCAGGGTTATAATGGGCACATGCCCATCAATGGGCAAGAGGCAGCATATAAGTCTTCTAAGACAGTCACATGACAAACTTTTTTTTCATGCACCTAACCATTTCTAAAGGCAAATTTACATACATGTTTTGGGATAGTTGGAGAGAACTGGAACAACCTATAGATGTGTGGGAAGAACGTGAAAACTGCACAGTAAGGAACACAGGATCTTCCTCCGGGAGGCATCTGTGCTTGCAACTCTACCATACAGCACTGATGTAATCTAAGTGACGGTAATCAGGAAATCCTGTTAATCCATGAGGTTTTATTCCAACTAAGAAGCAAATCCACATAATATCAATTTATATCTACACATCTAAATATTGCACCACAATATAAGAAATATATCTCAGAAGATGAAGAGGAACAGCAAAAGTCACCCTTTTTATTTCAGACAGTCCTCCATGTATACAGTTCCAAATTATTTTGACATTACAGCAGTGTTCCTTAAGATAAGTCTCCTTTGTAACTTCTGCCCAGATGGTTCAAGCTGCAAGCTTTAACTTTACAAAAAGCTATTCCACAGCTACGCACAAAAGCCACTTTATGAGACATATGCTGTTAGTATTAGTTGGATCCCTTTGGCCTTGAGAACCGCTTTGGTTCTTGACGGCACAGACTCATCAAGGTGTTGGAAACATAACTTAGACTTTGGTTCATATTGACGTACATTTGCATGATGCAAATTACCTGTTCCACAACATGCCAAGTTCAACAAACCAGCCTGAGAGGATATTAGCTTTGTGACCTGGTGCATCATCCTCCTGGAAGTAGCCGCCGGAAGATGGGTACATGTTCATAAAAGAATATAGATGCTTAATAACAATACTAGCCAACAGTGTTTAAAGAATGCTAATTTGGTACTAAGGGATTAAAAAAAAATTGTACCGATGGACCAAGACAATATTAGATGGACAGAAAAGTACAGTTTTACAGGTTATTTCAAAAAGGAATGTCCTTTATTACTTGACACAATGGTGAAGTTCACTACAAAAAACTTTTTTCCCCTTTAGTTCCTTTTTTTGACTATGGTAATTATACTTTCCAACATAAGAATTGAGCATTAATTGTTGCTATAATGAAATTAACAAGATACAACATTACTGTGACATTGCATATTCAAATCATTTCCCTGCTGCATTCATTTTCATAACTGAATTTGCTTTGTATACATTTGCCTTGGGAATGTATTATTTCACAGTTTTATATACAGAAAAGACTGAGGAGATCAAGCTAAAATAGAGAAACCTGGAACAAATGGCATGGACTGTCAGATTATGGTGTCTGACCACATTGAGCGACCCAACAGAACCGATTCAAAGCATTAAAATGTCATTTTTATCTTAGTGGGAACAGTGTTGTCGATCACCCTTTTTTGCCAGTGCATCAAAGTCTGGTGTGAGTTTGGTTTTGGCAATACTCAGAACAGATCTGAGGTGTTGGTCAGTGAGCTGGGATATGTGGGGCGCTTTGTCAATGTTCATAACACTAAAAGTTTGCTCACACACACATATAGATAGAGCCAAACAACACCAACATCCTCTTTGCCATCTTCTGCATGTTTGGAAATTTGGTTACATTTAATGAAGCATAGAATTCACCCAGTTTAAGCGAGCTGAACTTCTCTTTTAAGATGCGGTCACACTGAAAATCGATCAGTTCCAACTGCAAACCTGGTGGTGCTGTTTCAGGATCTTGTGAGAAAGGACATGACACCAGCTGAAGTGATGTGATTTTTTCAAAATCAGAGAAGCGACGGCAGAACTCTCTGTGCAGATTGTTCAATGACTTCCTGTCTTTTCCCACATGTCGAAGGGCATCTGTCAGCATTGCAAGTGTCGGGAAATGAGCAAAAGACCTTTGTGACATTTGTCCTGAAAATAGAGTCAACTTGGCTTTGAAAGCTGTCATGTTTGTGTACATTTCATGCATAAATTGATCTTTCCCTTGTAGCTTCACATTCAGTTCATTCATGTGTTTCAGAATGTCTACGGTGAAAGCTAAATCACACAACCAGTCCATGTCATCCAGCTCACTCAGGAAAATCATCAGTTTTCTCAAGTAACTCCAAAAATGAAATATTTCCTGTTTAAACTCCCAGATTCGCTGGCAAACTTTCCCCAAACCTAACCAGCGGACTTTAGAGTGATAAAACAAGTCCTGGTGATCTGCATTTGTTTCTTAAAGAAATGCATTAAACAGATGATGCTTCAGACCCCTTGCTCTAATAAAGTTAACAAGCATTACAAATGGCTTCAATACATGTCAAGCTCCAACACAGACTTACAGAGCACCTCCTGGTGGATTATGCAGTGTAAGAAAATTACATCCTGCTCGGGATCATCTTCTTTCACTTTGTCCTGGATTCTTTACAGCAGCCCAAGGTTTTTTCCAGTCAGGTTTGGTGAGCCATCCGTGGTGACATGGCCAAGTGTGCTCCAAGGAAGCTTGAGTCTCTCAATGACTCCAGAGACCTTCTCAAATAAGTCCTCTCGCCTCTTTTTTACTTTTAAGGATCCCATGGTTTAAAAACTCCTCAGTGATCTAAAAATTTGTCATTAATCCCTTTGATAAAGATTAAAAGCTGGGAAGTATCCTTTATGTCATTACTTCCGTCCAGTGCTAATGAATATAACGTAAATTACTCAGTTATTTTGTTTAGCTTGCTATTTCAGTCTTCTTCAACTAGCTCAACACAGCAAGTCACTGTCCTGCGTAATAAACAATTTTTTTTCAAATTTGTTCTTGCTTTAGGGACACACGACACCTGCCGCCTCTGTCATGCACTCTTTTAAAACCTCCCCTTCGGAAAAAGACTTGCTGCTTTTCGTTAATTTCAAAGCCAGAAAATAACTTGCCTTGGTCCAGGACTCTTGGATGTTAGCTTGTTGGAGAAAAAAATTTTGCTCAGTCTGTAAATTGGCTGCCAACCTCTGAGCACTTGCAGCCCTTTCTTCTGTTGACCATGTTGTTAGCATAATTGGCATGCATGGTGGAAAAGTGGCGGCTGATGTATTCTTTAAAAACTACAACGGTTTCTTGGCAAATAAGACAGACAGGCTTTGATGGGACCTCAGTGAAAAAGTATTTAGTTGCCCATTCCTTACTGAGCACACGGCACTTAGTGTCGACTTTTCTTTTTTCCACTCATAGTTGCAATGGACCGGGATGACTGAGCATCTCATCTGGCCGACAAATGTATGCATTCATCCTTGCCACCAGGTGGCAGTTCGTAGTTTAACAAAAGAACAGAAGAATACGGCTGATGTATTGCGCAATAGCCATCCATGAATGGCCTACATCGAAAATTGCGGCAAGGAAATGCACAATGATAGTTTAAATTTATTTTTTTGTTACAAATTTGTACCATTAGTCAGCAGGCCAGATCAAAAAGCCCAAAGGGCCGTGTATGGCCCGGGGGCCTTAGTCCGCCCATACCTACCCTACCATCTAAATGTTGCAGCTCAGGTAAATGAAAAAAACATGTTTTTCCAAACATGCAAATGTTCCATTTTAGTCAGCCTGTGTGAACGGTTGCCTCAGTTTCCCCTTCTTAGCTGGCAGGAAACGTGTTGTCTTCTGTAGCAGTAGCCCATCCTCTTTCACTTTCACATATTGTGTGTTTCATATATACTATTCTGCATGCCTTTGTTGTAACAATTGGTTATTTAATCTACCGTTGTCTTTCCATGGTCTTGAACCAGTCTATTTATTCTCCTTTGAGATAAGCAAGAAATGTCTGCCCATACAATTTCTCCTCACTAGATATTTTCTTTCCAAGACTATTCTTTGTAAACCTAAGAGATGCCTGTGGGTGAAAATCCCAGTAGAGCAGCAGCTTGGCACCACCAACCATGCAATGTTCAAATACTCTTCTTTTCCTTTCTTCCCTGATACCTCAAGCTTCCAGAAATTGTTATCCCCACATCTAGATGCCAAAGTGGATGAAGTTGATGTAATGTGATTGGCTGATACCATTTGTGCGAATTAGTTGAACAGGTGTACCTAGCAAAGTGGCTAGGAAGGAGCTTATTTCATGTTGTCATTCCTTGTGCAGTTCACCATTCCCAAATTTCACATTAGGAAAACCTCATGTAACATCGCCGTTTCATCTGCAACAACCTGCTGAGGGCCAGTTGAGGGTCATTATTATTCAGAAGTGTTTCATGTACTGACAGTTGATAATGCCAGTATGAATCATTTCCTTTACTTTGATGTTATTAGTCAAACCTTGTTTTATTACTATTAATGTAAGTCATTTTAAAAAGCAATGAATTTTATCCAAGTACAAAGACAGATAGCAGATGGCCCACAAGGATTCTGTAGTATCAGAGTCAAAATAGATTATTTTTTGTACTTTTTTTCAGAACAAGTATGAGAACAGGGATAATAGCGACAGCTCTTATCAGAGAGCTGATAAAACCTAATACAGGACCATCCCTGACTCCAACTTTGATAATTTCTTATCCGTTTTTTTTTTTTTTTTTTTTTTTCTCTCAAAGCCGTAATGCTTTTTTTTAACCATTCAAAGGATGTGGACAAAAAGGTTATCGACATACTGCTCATTTCTTCCCCTCTCGCCAGATTGCAAGCTCCTTCTCACTCCTATTCAGTTCACTCTTATTTCTCAGTTTTATCATTGATGCCAATCATGCTAAAGCTATTATTGTCGCATGAGATATTGCCTTCTGCCAAAGATAGCGTCACAGGGCCCACCATCGAGTCAAATAAATGTAGATGCATTTATGAGATTCAAGCTGCTGTTTACAGTAATATTTTCTCTCAGCAGGGGTTATTGCTGCAAAGCACCCTGGGTATAGATCATCTGTTAAACACATCTCATCTCTCATACAATTTCCCCCCCGTCTACCCCGAGCAAAACAGTGGGTAATTAGTTCTACCAGTTTTGTATTAATTTACTGCCAAGCATTCCCTCCCAGCCTAAAATCTCAGAAGGTGCTTAAAGAATAATGCGTTCCCACTCTTGGCCAATTGTGTGTGTTTGTGCAAGTCACTGTGCTCCGCCTGATGAAGACATGGCTTGCCAGGATGATGTATGCATAATAACTAAGTCAAAATTGAATTGTAGAACGGCAGAGAAAATGACAGACTAGAACACAAAGTAGAAGAGGGAGGTATAGTTAAAAGAAACAAGAGCAGTTAAGCCTTTCAGGCTTAGTGATTGTGATAATGTCTGATAAGATGTTTACTTTTAATGACTCATGACATTGTGCTCAATTGTTTCTTATATACATCTAGGCAAAGAATGGATTGAGATTTTAAAAAAATGCAGTATTACACCTCACCTCTTGCTTGAAATCAAAGTGTTTATTCGTCTCAAATTAGCTGTGTTATACACTGCATCTAATAAGAATAAAACCTAGTTGTGTTATATTTAATTGTCTGAACCATAATGTGAAATAATCAAAACATTTTAATTTAGAAACTGGAATCAACCTTACTGACCTCTAATAATCACAAATTTAATTCAATTTGAAAAACTCAAACGGAAAGAAGAGACAATTAGAAGAATGTATTGACACAATATTTTAAGACTTTGGCGCTCAGACCTCAGCAGGAAACATTCAAGCTGAAATTTACTTCAATGTGCATAAGCAGGTGTATGAGAATAGGGAAGTTCCCAATAGGGAATTTCCGCTTTAAGCTCCATAAGAAAAATGAAGACCACATGCTACTGAAGATAAACATTTGTCCATTATGAGTCAATGGCCAATAAATTGTGAGCTACATTATTTGAGACAAATTTGAGACAAACATATCAAATAACACACACAAAAATGTTATCTGCTTTCCTCCAACCGTCCATTTTGCCCTGTTACCCAACAAACAAAAGCCTTTGAGCTACTATGATAGCCAAAATAATTGTAATAAATCTTTAAAGGGGACCTGGTATGCAAAATAATTTTTTTGCATGTTTTTTCTACTGTCATTTGGGTTTCTACTGCTTCTACTGCTTGTTCTAGGAACATTTCAAGCACTTACAAAAAAATAAATGCACCCATTTTTTGGAAACGCGTAAAGGTTTTAATGGAGTCTGGAGAATGTGGCATTTCAAAAGTCCCCTGATTATTTCGTCACAATTGGCTCCCACTGCCCCTCACCTAGCAACCCAGACGGAGCTCCGCCCACTTTTGTTCCGCTGGTTTTACTGCTCTATGCGCTGTGCATCGTTTGCTGGAAAAGACAAATGTGTTGTTGTAAACGTGTGTCCATGCACAGAGAAAAGAGCTGTGTGGCTTCAATTTCTTTTTGATGGCGATGTCCCAGCAGCATTTCCAAAGAAAACTGTAGTTTGCTTGAATCAAATCACGAGGACCGTTTGGAAAACTACCAACAGCAAAAAGACTTCGACTGACAAAAAGTTATGTCCCTACTGTTTGTTGCAAATCTGCAGATGATGAAGTAAGTACTAAATGCTTTTGTTTTGTGTGCTTTGTGTTGATGTTCGGCACTCGATTTGTCATTTAGCACAAACTAACACCAACAGTAGGCTACTGATAAAACTGTATCTCACTTTAAAACATTACCCACAATAAATGTGCATTTACTGTCGGAAATATAATTAACTGGAAGTAATACATTACTTGAGTCTGACTCGGGGTCAAAGCTGTGCTGTTGTATCATTATGCATCTGTTTGCAGCCATTTTCACATGAAAACAGTGTGAGCGTAAACACTGAGTTTGGGGGCATGGCCAGCAAATGCTTATTTGCATAAAAGTGACAGAGCACTAAAATAGCTCACTCTAAAAGGAGCTCAAAATAGGCATAACTGAGGAGATGAAATTTTACAATCTGAGAATCATTTTGTGCAAAAAAAATTTAATGAACATGATTTGAATATAGACCTATCCTAACTGGTCCCCTTCAATGAAATTTGAGCCACAGTTCTGTTTACAAATGCTGCATGATTAACTGCAAATAAAACCACTATTTTTGCACATTTTAATTTAATTATTACATTATAAAATTAAATGTATGGTGTGCATGAGTTTTTTTAGACAACAATTAATTATGTTACAGGAATAAATAAAATTCTCCTTTATGTGATTTTAAATTAGATGGTCAAATCAGAGCAGTTGTTAGATCATGTTTTTATTACTTAAGGCAGCTGGCAAAATAGAAATTATTTCTGTCAATATAACTCCTTGAAACAGTGATCCATGCTTTTATACCATCCCGCCTGGATTACTGTAATGGACTCTATGTTGGAGTGAATCAATCTTTGCTTTCCCGTTCACAGCTGATTCTAAACGCTGCTGTGCGTTTTTTAACAGGTCCCCCAAAAGCAGAGCGTTTTACCCCTATTCTGGCCTCACTCCATTGGCTCCCAGCACATTTTAGAGCTAACTTTAAAATTCTTATTTTTGTTGTTAAATGTTTGAATGACCTTGCCCCGCCGTGCCTCTCTGAGCTTCTCCATCCCTACTCGCCCTCTCAGCCCCTCAGGTCAGCTGAACTGCATCTCGTGGAGGTACCGAGGTCTGAGAGGAAGCTCAGAGGGGGCGGGACCTTTTCTATTGTTGCTCCTCAATTATGGAATAACCTGCCCCATGCACATAAGAGAGGCTCATTTACAACTCACCTTAAACCCCACTATTCTTTGGCTTTTACCACTAGTGAAACTTTCGTTTTAAATTTGTTTTATTGTTTTCATGCATTGTCTTTTTATTGTAGTATTTTTTAATTGATTAATTAACTTTGTTTCAGCTTTGTTTTAAACTCTTTATAAATAAAGATGGTATGGTATGGTATGTTTAGAAACCCAAAGTGACTTTGCAGTTTAGATTTGATCTGTCCACATCTGATGGTGCTTTGTTATATATTGTTCAAAGGGGGTAAACTTTCCATGAAACTATTGGAAACAATGTTATTTTATAGCTATCTTTCTAGGATGAGTTTGACCATTGATGGAAACAATTTCAGAAATTACAATATAACTAGCAATATTGTAATTTTTACTTAGCTTTTTTAAGACAATCAGATAAAGACAAATTAAATTAATGCTGTGGGCAACTGAGTTGAGTCATAAATATAGTTAAAGAAAAATGTATGGCAGGCCTAGTCACATTGTTTGAATATTGTCTATGAAAAAATAAATATGGCAATATGAAAAGGTTGTGGACAACAGCCACAGTGTGTTGTCACGTGCTACTCCATGCTCTCCATGACCTT